>NW_027476124.1:807500-815000 GCF_051020955.1 Megalopta genalis
CACTGCAGCCGGTGGCTGAGGCGCCCGATCTCGCGGTGGAGGTCCAGGATAGCGATCGGGTCTTCCTAGAGTATTTCCGCGGCCTTGAACCACTAGGGTGCGATGGATTCCAGGCTAATACCCTGGATGAAATCTGTGCCCTGGTTGGAAGAGAGGATCGCGGGGATATTCTGGAAAGGCTCACCGCTTACCTGGCGGATATCTTTCCGGTACCTCATGCAGCGAGAGTCGTGCGTCGAGGCCGCCGTGCGCAACCGGAGGAACCGCTCTCGCGACGCAGACAGCGCCGGAGGAATTACGGCATAGTGCAAGAACTGTGGCGTAAGGACCCCCGGCGCTGTTTGGATGTCATAAGGGATGGCCCCGTAGGTGACCATGGCATCCCTCAAGATGTTATGGTTCCCTATTGGGAAGCCCTTATGACAGGTGCGCGCGACAGCTGTCCTCCGTGTGAAAACCGAGAGGACACCATCTCCTCTCTGTGGTCTCCTGTTAATCCGGATGAACTACGGAGGGCGCTTCCGGGTAGGAAGACAGCACCTGGTCCTGACGGTCTGTCTGCGAGACTCCTTTGTAAAACCCCCCTTGAGGTTTTGCAAAGGATCTATAACCTCATTATGTGGTGCCGCAGACTCCCTATTCACCTAAGGGACGCCAGGACCGTGCTCATTCCTAAAACCGGACTGCCTTCTTCTCCGTCTGATTTTCGACCCATCACCGTCGCCTCGACCCTTGTGCGAGGATTCCACAAGGTCCTGGCTAGGCGGGTGGGTCGATTGATCGGATTGGATGGGAGGCAGAGAGCGTTCCGTAGGACAGACGGATGTGCGGACAACGTGTTTTTGCTGGACTTGCTGCTGCGCCACTCCCATGCGCGCCATAAGCCGCTTTTTGTTGCATCGGTTGATGTCGCGAAGGCTTTCGACACCGTTTCTCACCCCGCGATATTACAGACGCTCGAGCTGAGGGGCTGTCCCGCTCCCATGATTGAGTATGTCGGGTCGGTGTACTCTGATGCTCTCACGACCATTGTGTCGGGTGGTTGGCACTCCCATGCCATCCATCCGATGCATGGCGTGAGGCAAGGAGACCCGATGTCCCCCGGCATATTCAACATGGTGATGGACAGACTCCTCAGGAGCCTCCCCCAAGACATCGGGGCGGATATCGACGGGGTGAGGATCGGGTCGGCAGCCTTCGCCGACGACCTAATCCTCGCAGCCTCAACGACAACGGGCCTGCAGCGATTGCTTGACTGTACGGAGGGCTTCCTGGCATCATGCGGCATGTCCGTTAATGTCGGTAAGTCTTTTACCATCTCGATCGGAACGGTTCCCCACCAGAAGAAGACTACCGTGGATGAAGGCAACTTCTTCCTCGGTGGTCAGAAGCTGGTGGCGATGAAGCGGACGGACGCCTGGCAGTATTTGGGTATTCCCTTTACTCCAGACGGTCGTCTGCGTTCCGACCCGTCAGTCTCGTTGGTCGCTGATTTGGATAAGATCTCCCGTGCACCGCTTAAGCCGCAACAGCGACTATTCGCTCTGCGAATATTCCTGTTGCCAAGCTTATTTTATGCGGCGTCGTTGGGGTCTGTGGGATTGGGGAAACTCAATCGGTGTGACGTGGCGGTACGTGGTGCGGTGAGGAAGTGGCTCAATTTACCGGCCGATACACCTAAGGCCTATTTCCATTCCGCCATCGGTTCGGGAGGCCTGGGTATTGCTTCGCTTCGGTGGAGTATGCCCAGGATTCGGCTTAGCCGCCTGAAGGAACTGTCCTTGTCTTCTGAGGCCGCGTCTGGGCTGCCAGGGGACTATCTTCGACTCGAGATCCAGAAGGCGCAGCAACGCCTGATGGATCACGGCGAGGTCATCGACACTCCCGAGAGGGAAGCGCGCCGTTGGGCGAATGCTCTTCACGGGAGTGTCGATGGCAGCGCTTTGAAAGAGTCGAAGAGGGTCCCGGGGCAGCACAGATGGGTCGCGGAAGGGACCCGCTTCTTGTCAGGACGAGACTTCGTCAACTCCTGCAAGTTGCGGATCAATGCACTTCCGACTAGGTCCAGAACTTCTAGGGGCCGAAGACAGGACAGGCTCTGCAGGGCTGGCTGCGCGGTGCCTGAGACCCTTAACCACGTCCTACAGCAGTGCCACCGCACCCATGATGGGCGGATAAGAAGGCACGACGCTGTAGTCGACTATCTTGCACGTGGTTTAGTGCAAAGGGGTTTTCAGGTAGCGCGCGAGCCGAAGATCCCTACCGATGAGGGAATGAGAAAACCAGATTTAGTAGCATGCAAGGACGGCGATTGCATGGTCCTCGATGCGCAAGTGGTTAGCGAACAGACAATCCTGGATCTTGCGCATAAGCGTAAGGTCCAGTATTACGCTGACAACGCCAGCTTCCGACGTGCAGTTGCTTCTAGCAACGGCACGGAGGATGTCAGCGTATTCTCTGCCACTTTGTCGCTGAGAGGACTATGGAGCGCGAAGTCAGGCAGGGGCCTACTGAGCGCAGGATTGATGGGCCAGCGGGACCTCAAGGTGATCGCCTCGAGGGTCTTGGTCGGAGGATTGGCAGCCTGGGGA
This sequence comes from Megalopta genalis, assembly GCF_051020955.1. Classification (NCBI taxonomy): domain Eukaryota; kingdom Metazoa; phylum Arthropoda; class Insecta; order Hymenoptera; family Halictidae; genus Megalopta; species Megalopta genalis. The sequence continues at coordinate 810,092 of NW_027476124.1, forward strand.
TTGTTTAACCGCAGAACATCGACGCGGACGAACCGCCCAACACCTACGCGGTTCGACCGGTCGGGCATAGGGTGAGGGACCGGAAAGGGGGAACTTATTGGTGCCGCCTACCATATAGGCGTAATAACGGGGCAATGCGGCCACCTGTCACCGGCTCGTATCCCCGGAAAAAAAAAAAAAAAAAAAAAAAAAAAAAAATAGCCAAATGCCTCGTCATCTAATTAGTGACGCGCATGAATGGATTAACGAGATTCCCATCTGTCCCTATCTACAGGCGGTGGCGGTCTGTGGCCACCCAGGGTTGAGAGGCGACCCCCGAACTAGTCCTCGCGAAGGTTGTTGCTACTACCGAGTCGATGGATGCGTCGACGATGAAGGCATTTTAGACCGTCAGTGCGTCGTACATGTAGTACTTCGCATAATGGCGAGGCCCGAGATTAAGCATGCGGGCTGTGGCGTGTTCATGTACAGCATTGAATATGCTGTACTACTCCTTAGCGGGGGACTGTTGTCACTTGTGGCTGCAGTCCCCCGCGTTACGTTATGCGGTTTTTCTGGTCTAACTGGAATGCCGCATTTTCGTTGTCTGAACACGCCACGAAGCAACACGCCGTCGGATTGAATGTTGCTGCTGAGTCGATAGGTGCATCGGCGATGAAAGCACTTGAGACCGCCAGTGCGTTGTACATGTAGTACTTCGCATAATGGCGAGGCCCTTGAACTAAGCATACGGGCTGTGGTGTGTTCATGTACAGCATTGAATATGCTGTACTACTCCCATCCGGGGGACTGTTGTCACTTGTGGCTTCAGTCCCCCGCGTTACGTTATGCGGTTTTTCTGGTCTGACTGGAATGCCGCATTTTCGTTATCTGAACACTCCACAAAGCAACACGCCGACGGAGTGAATGCTGCCGAGTTGACGGATGCATCAGATGCATCGGCGATGAGGGTGTTTTGAGACCGCCAGTGCGTTGTACATGTAGTACTTCGCATAATGGCGAGGCCCTTGAACTAAGCATACGGGCTGTGGCGTGTTCATGTACAGCATTGAATATGCTGTACTACTCCCTACCGGGGGACTGTTGTCACTTGTGGCTGCAGTCCCCCGCGTCACGTTATGCGGTTTTTCTGGTCTGACCGGAATGCCGCATTTTCGTTGTCTGAGCGCGCCACGTAGCAACATGCCGCTGGATCTAGAAATCGGGATGCAACCAATCGCCTGGGCAACCCAGGCCGCAAGGGGCAAACGTGCCCTAGCCACACTTGAGCCTCCACGAAAAAGGTACCGCTGGATAGCTCGTGTTCTCAAAACGCAGCGAACCGAACGAAGTGTGGTGGAGAGGAAGAGGCAGCCTCTCCGACTGCTGTCTCCCGCGTGTTTGCCGTGCGTGGCGACCCTTGTCGTCGGAAAAGAGGATCCTGGGATCTGAGGGGGCCCTCTCCTGCGGGTGAGACGTCCCCAACACGTACCTTTGGCCTCTGCTTCGGCTAGATGGGAGGCTGGACGAGAAAAGCAGCCCTGGTCCAGTCAATCGGCTTGGAACGACCATACGCTTCGGCGAGTGGGTTCTGACGGGCGAGGACGCGGGCTGGGTTGAGTAATCGGCCCAGTCAGCAGACTATGTCCGGTGCGTAGCCCTAACCCAGCCTGATGGCGGGTTCCAAAATGTGTGGGTCGGTGGTGGCCGGGGAGCGTACCGGATGAAAGAAAGATTCACATTATGGGATCTAAATCGAAAACACAAATTGAACGATCAAAGTCGGCGGGTCCAGCTCCTACTCGGAGTGAAGCCGTCGCCACAGACGCGGAAGCTACAGCAGCAGCTGTTAGCCCTCCTGCGTCTGCGAAAAAGACAAGGTCCGGGAAGGTGTTAAACATCGCCAATCCTCGTGTGACCTTGGAGAGATGCGTGACACCCACGCGAGCGGTCTCGGTGAAAACTGAGGCCACGGAAGAAGGCGCGCCGGACACCGGTAACGTGGGGACAGCGCCCAAGTCGGGGGACTCCCCCAGCCGCAAGGCTGGGAAGGGGAAACCCAAAAAAATCGAACAAGTCAAAGACACGCTCGTGAAGGTGCAACCGGCACCCGTGCGTGTCGAAGACCCCGAAGGTGGCGGTTGGAAAACCGTCACCAAAAAATCGAAGCGTGCCAAGCCAGTCGCACCTACTGGCAAGGCCGCAGCAAACCAGGCCAGGAAATCGAAGGGGACGGTTTCCGGGCACAAGGTACGGCCTCTCGATCTCGTGAGAGACGAAGCCTTCAGGCGAGTATCGGAGATACGGACCTTTTGCTTTCGACCCGAGTCGAAAGTCAACAAGGAGTCCGGGTCGAAGATACTAGCAGAAGTCGGAGCACTCAACGAGTTGGTCCAGGAGCTGATTCAAAGAAACAGCTTCGTCGAAGGGCAACTCGCCGCGGTCAGGGCGGACCTAAAAGCGCGCCCTGCCGTAATGAGTGCGGCGCGACCTGGGCCGTCCAAGGGATCCCTCCCGAAGACGGTCTCCAATGCCGCGCAGTTGACCTACGCCCAAGTGGCAAAGGTCAACCAGTCAGCGACTCCGGAGGCGAGAAGACCACCGACACAATACGTGGTGCGTATCTTCCCGCCAAAGGATAAAGGACAGAACAGCGATGCTACTAAGAGAGCTGTTCTGTCGATCGTAAAACCTGCGAAGGAGGCGATCCGTGTCAGATCGGTTCGACGCATCCACTCCGGTGGCATCGTCGTCGAAACCGATCGCAAGGAGGACCTAAAAGCCTTCGTAGGCAATAAGAAGCTGGCGAGTGCGGGACTGTCCGTCTCCTTGCCCAGCAAACGGGACCCCGAGGTCCTGATTTATGACATTCCGAAAGGGATGGGCAAGGAGGAAATTGCCTCCAGTCTTTGGAGGCAAAACCTCTCTGAGGCGTCCCAGAAGGATGTGCCTTCGGGTGTTCGGGTCAGTCGCATGGCTGGCAAGACCCCGGAGACAGCCAACTGGGTAGTGGCCGTCAGTCCGCAGATTCGTCGGCGGCTGGCGCAGAGAGGGGACCGGGTGTACCTTGGGTGGAGTTCCTGCCGTGTGCGGGACTTCATACAGGTCACCCGTTGCTATAAGTGCCAGCGCTTCGGGCACACCGCGAAGCGCTGTAAATTCAAAGAGGATGTCTGCGGACATTGTGCCGAAAAAGGGCACGGCTATGCGCTCTGCAGCAGGAAGAGCAAGCCTCCGGTTTGTTCCAACTGCAAAGACAGAGGGCGGCCACACGACCATAAGTCGCGAGACCCGGCCTGCGCCTCCTATCAGGAAGCGCTGGTTTTGGAGATGTCTCGCATTAGACAGGAATAGTAATTTGAATCTCGAATGGATAGTACAAACGACCGGCGACGCTCGAGAGTCATACGGGTCATGCAGCATAACATGCAGCGGGCCCGAAACGTGACCGACGAAGTCCGGACTGAGATGCATAGGCGAGGGGTAGATGTGTTGCTTGCACAAGAGCCATATAGCTGGCGGGGTACTGTGCCCGGGCTAGGCTTGAGAACGAGGCTGATCACGGCAGGCGAACCGGTGATGGCTGCAATAGCGGTCAGAAACCCGGATCTAACCGTGGTCAAAGTCTCTAACTTGTGCGACACGCATATGTCCTGTGTCAGCATCTCGGGTTCGTTTGGGAGCTTCTTCCTGATCAGCCAGTACTTTCAATGCTCCGATGACGTTGAATCAGGTCTGGCGCGGTTGGAGAGAGCTCTTTCCGCACTTAAGCATAACCGAGTCATTATCTCTGCCGACGTTAACGCGAAATCAGCCCAGTGGGGCAGCGCGGAGACGGACGTGAGAGGCCGTAAACTCGAAGAGTTTATCGTGAGCCATGGCTTGGTTGTCTTGAACGAGGCTGGAAACGCTCCGACGTTTTCCAGCCCTAGTGGACAGTCATACATCGACGTCACACTATCGACACCTGATATTTGCGACAAGGTGCGAGGTTGGAAGGTCCGCGAGGACCTGACGACCAGCGACCACCGAGTCATAGAGTTTTCTTTGAGTTTTTGCGCCGAGGACGGTGCTGCCGAAATTAGTAGCAACAGCAGCACCAACCGGAACGGATTATTACCAAGGTTCCGACTCCGAAGCGCAAAATGGCCCGAGTTCGACAAGGCGCTGCAGGAAAGTAAGAGGAGTATATCCCCCGATCCATTGAACAATAAGGGGGATGTCGAACATCTAGCACAGGAGATCGAAAGAATGATCGTCCAAGCGTGCGACTCCTCGATGCCAACCAAGCAGTGGCATTCAAAATCCGTCCCATGGTGGACGGCCGACCTGACGAGGCAAAAGAGGCGAGTCTACAAACTTAGACGAGCCTCGCAGAACGCAGCATGTTCAGAGGAGCAGAGGGCGGCCAAGAGGACCGAGTATCTTAAACAGAGAAAGGCCTACAAAGCCGCCATCAAAGCTGCTCGGTCGCACAGCTGGCGTGCATTCGTGACCGAGCAGGGAAACAAGGAACCCTGGGGCCTCATTTATAAGATCACGAGGCAGAAGATGACAGCCAGCACGGTCATCTCGAATATAAATCGTAACACTGCCCAGGGTTACACCACAGACTGGGACTCCACCGCTTCCGCGCTGCTGGAGGGGTTAATTCCGGACGATAGCCCCGCGAATGACTCCCCGGATCATGCGCGAGTCAGGAGGGAAGCTGCCATCGAGCCGGAGAGTGAGGACGCCAGTCCCTTCACCCTCTCGGAGCTCAGATCGGCGGTCAACCGACTGAAGAGCGGCAAGTGTCCAGGCCTAGATCGGATCGAGCCGGAGATTATAAAACGTTCGTGTAATACAATCTCACGCGAGCTCCTCCGACTCTACAACGGATGCCTGGCACACGGAGTCTTTCCCGTGGAATGGAAAGTCGGGTCCATCA
>NW_027476124.1:820000-830000 GCF_051020955.1 Megalopta genalis
CCCGATTCCACAAAATTATAAAAAGTATACGGCTGTGTAGCGGGGATCAAAACGAGTAATTTCGTGTATAAAGTTTAATTAAACTCCCATTAGTTTGCCGGGAAACATCGATTATTCCGATCTAGAAAGAGACAGAGATAGACGATCCGCGTTATGTTAAATATCTCCAGGTTACCGATTCCACAAAATTATAAAAAGTATACGGCTGTGTAGCGGGGATCAAAACGAGTAATTTCATGTATAAAGTTTAATTAAACTCCCAATAGTCTGCCGGGAAACATCGATTATTCCGATCTAGAAAGAGACAGAGACAGTCGATCCGCGTTATGTTAAATATTTCAAGGTTTCCGATTCCACAAAATTATAAAAAGTATACGGCTGTGTAGCGGGGATCAAAACGAGTAATTTCGTGTATAAAGTTTAATTAATCTCCCATTACTTTGCCGGGAAACATCGATTATTCCGATCTAGAAAGAGACAGAGATAGACGATCCGCGTTATGTTAAATATCTCCAGGTTACCGATTCCACAAAATTATAAAAAGTATACGGCTGTGTAGCGGGGATCAAAACGAGTAATTTCATGTATAAAGTTTAATTAAACTCCCAATAGTTTGCCGGGAAACATCGATTATTCCGATCTAGAAAGAGACAGAGACAGACGATCCGCGTTATGTTAAATATTTCAAGGTTCCCGATTCCACAAAATTATAAAAAGTATACGGCTGTGTAGCGGGGATCAAAACGAGTAATTTCGTGTATAAAGTTTAATTAATATCCCATTACATTGCCGGGAAACATCAATACTTCGATCGCGCGAGAGAGACAGAGAAACGAACAGTCTTTTTTTCGATTTACGGCTAAAATAAATTTTTCTCATTTTATTCAATAACATATTCTTGCTTAGATAACTTTTTTACATAGGGATTAAGCATTTAGAACGATATAATGTTTAAAATAAGGGCACTTTACTCTTGACATTTTACGGTTTTTTCAATTTTCTGAAAAATCCTATCATTAGATTTTTTTAAAAATACGATAATCTTGCATAACTAACGTTTCTACATAGGGATTAAGCATTTAGAACGAAATCTAATGTCAGAAAATGGCACTTTACTCTTGACATTTTTCGGTTTTTTCAATTTTCTGGAAAATCCTATCATTAGATTTTTTTAAAAATACGATATTCTTGCTTAACTAACGTTTTTACATAGGGATTAAGTATTTAGAACGAAATCTAATGTAGGAAAATGGTACTTTACTCTTGATCGGTACGTTGGGACTTTGAAAATATTCGGGCGTACGCGGCGCGCTCGGCGCTTCGAACAGCTCCGGTGTCCCCATTATTTTCGATTTACGGCTAAAATAAATTTTTCTAATTTTTTTCAATAACATATTCCTGCTAAAATAACTGTTTTACATAGGGATTAAGCATTTAGAACGATACATTGTTTAAAATAAGGGCACTTTACTCTTGATATTTTACGGTTTTTTCAATTTTCTGAAAAATCCTATCATTAGATTTTTTTAAAAATACGATATTCTTGCTTAACTAACGTTTTTACATAGGGATTAAGCATTTAGAACGAAATCTAATGTCAGAAAATGGCACTTTACTCTTGACATTTTTCGGTTTTTTCAATTTTCTGGGAAATCCTATCATTAGATTTTTTTAAAAATACGATATTCTTGCTTAACTAACGTTTTTACATAGGGATTAAGCATTTAGAACGAAATCTAATGTAGGAAAATGGTACTTTACTCTTGATCGGTACGTTGGGACTTAGAAAATATTCGGCCGTACGCGGCGCGTCTCGGCGCTTCGAACAGCTCCGGTGTCCCCATTATTTTCGATTTACGGCTAAAATAAATTTTTCTAATTTTTTTCAATAACATATTCTTGCTTAAATAACTTTTTTACATAGGGATTAAGCATTTAGAACGATACATTGTTTAAAATAATGGCACTTTACTCTTGACATTTTACGGTTTTTTCAATTTTCTGAAAAATCCTATCATTAGATTTTTTTAAAAATACGATATTCTTGCTTAACTAACGTTTCTACATAGGGATTAAGCATTTAGAACGAAATCTAATGTCAGAAAATGGCACTTTACTCTTGACATTTTTCGGTTTTTTCAATTTTCTGGAAAATCCTATCATTAGATTTTTTTAAAAATACGATATTCTTGCTTAACTAACGTTTTTACATAGGGATTAAGCATTTAGAACGAAATCTAATGTAGGAAAATGGTACTTTACTCTTGATCGGTACGTTGGGACTTTGAAAATATTCGGGCGTACGCGGCGCGCTCGGCGCTTCGAACAGCTCCGGTGTCCCCATTATTTTCGATTTACGGCTAAAATAAATTTTTCTAATTTTTTTCAATAACATATTCCTGCTAAAATAACTGTTTTACATAGGGATTAAGCATTTAGAACGATACATTGTTTAAAATAAGGGCACTTTACTCTTGATATTTTACGGTTTTTTCAATTTTCTGAAAAATCCTATCATTAGATTTTTTTAAAAATACGATATTCTTGCTTAACTAACGTTTTTACATAGGGATTAAGCATTTAGAACGAAATCTAATGTCAGAAAATGGCACTTTACTCTTGACATTTTTCGGTTTTTTCAATTTTCTGGGAAATCCTATCATTAGATTTTTTTAAAAATACGATATTCTTGCTTAACTAACGTTTTTACATAGGGATTAAGCATTTAGAACGAAATCTAATGTAGGAAAATGGTACTTTACTCTTGATCGGTACGTTGGGACTTAGAAAATATTCGGCCGTACGCGGCGCGTCTCGGCGCTTCGAACAGCTCCGGTGTCCCCATTATTTTCGATTTACGGCTAAAATAAATTTTTCTAATTTTTTTCAATAACATATTCTTGCTTAAATAACTTTTTTACATAGGGATTAAGCATTTAGAACGATACATTGTTTAAAATAATGGCACTTTACTCTTGACATTTTACGGTTTTTTCAATTTTCTGAAAAATCCTATCATTAGATTTTTTTAAAAATACGATATTCTTGCTTAACTAACGTTTCTACATAGGGATTAAGCATTTAGAACGAAATCTAATGTCAGAAAATGGCACTTTACTCTTGACATTTTTCGGTTTTTTCAATTTTCTGGAAAATCCTATCATTAGATTTTTTTAAAAATACGATATTCTTGCTTAACTAACGTTTTTACATAGGGATTAAGCATTTAGAACGAAATCTAATGTAGGAAAATGGTACTTTACTCTTGATCGGTACGTTGGGACTTAGAAAATATTCGGCCGTACGCGGCGCGTCTCGGCGCTTCGAACAGCTCCGGTGTCCCCATTATTTTCGATTTACGGCTAAAATAAATTTTTCTAATTTTTTTCAATAACATATTCTTGCTTAAATAACTTTTTTACATAGGGATTAAGCATTTAGAACGATACATTGTTTAAAATAATGGCACTTTACTCTTGACATTTTACGGTTTTTTCAATTTTCTGAAAAATCCTATCATTAGATTTTTTTAAAAATACGATATTCTTGCTTAACTAACGTTTCTACATAGGGATTAAGCATTTAGAACGAAATCTAATGTCAGAAAATGGCACTTTACTCTTGACATTTTTCGGTTTTTTCAATTTTCTGGAAAATCCTATCATTAGATTTTTTTAAAAATACGATATTCTTGCTTAACTAACGTTTTTACATAGGGATTAAGCATTTAGAACGAAATCTAATGTAGGAAAATGGTACTTTACTCTTGACCGGTACGTTGGGACTTTGAAAATATTCGGGCGTTCCAATCGCTCGTCTGTTGCATCATAGCGCGTCTCGGCGCAATCGACCGATTCGCTCGACCCATTATTTTCGATTTACGGCTAAAATAAATTTTTCTAATTTTTTTCAATAACATATTCCTGCTAAAATAACTGTTTTACATAGGGATTAAGCATTTAGAACGATACATTGTTTAAAATAAGGGCACTTTACTCTTGATATTTTACGGTTTTTTCAATTTTCTGAAAAATCCTATCATTAGATTTTTTTAAAAATACGATATTCTTGCTTAACTAACGTTTTTACATAGGGATTAAGCATTTAGAACGAAATCTAATGTCAGAAAATGGCACTTTACTCTTGACATTTTTCGGTTTTTTCAATTTTCTGGGAAATCCTATCATTAGATTTTTTTAAAAATACGATATTCTTGCTTAACTAACGTTTTTACATAGGGATTAAGCATTTAGAACGAAATCTAATGTAGGAAAATGGTACTTTACTCTTGATCGGTACGTTGGGACTTAGAAAATATTCGGCCGTACGCGGCGCGTCTCGGCGCTTCGAACAGCTCCGGTGTCCCCATTATTTTCGATTTACGGCTAAAATAAATTTTTCTAATTTTTTTCAATAACATATTCTTGCTTAAATAACTTTTTTACATAGGGATTAAGCATTTAGAACGATACATTGTTTAAAATAATGGCACTTTACTCTTGACATTTTACGGTTTTTTCAATTTTCTGAAAAATCCTATCATTAGATTTTTTTAAAAATACGATATTCTTGCTTAACTAACGTTTCTACATAGGGATTAAGCATTTAGAACGAAATCTAATGTCAGAAAATGGCACTTTACTCTTGACATTTTTCGGTTTTTTCAATTTTCTGGAAAATCCTATCATTAGATTTTTTTAAAAATACGATATTCTTGCTTAACTAACGTTTTTACATAGGGATTAAGCATTTAGAACGAAATCTAATGTAGGAAAATGGTACTTTACTCTTGATCGGTACGTTGGGACTTTGAAAATATTCGGGCGTACGCGGCGCGCTCGGCGCTTCGAACAGCTCCGGTGTCCCCATTATTTTCGATTTACGGCTAAAATAAATTTTTCTAATTTTTTTCAATAACATATTCCTGCTAAAATAACTGTTTTACATAGGGATTAAGCATTTAGAACGATACATTGTTTAAAATAAGGGCACTTTACTCTTGATATTTTACGGTTTTTTCAATTTTCTGAAAAATCCTATCATTAGATTTTTTTAAAAATACGATATTCTTGCTTAACTAACGTTTTTACATAGGGATTAAGCATTTAGAACGAAATCTAATGTCAGAAAATGGCACTTTACTCTTGACATTTTTCGGTTTTTTCAATTTTCTGGGAAATCCTATCATTAGATTTTTTTAAAAATACGATATTCTTGCTTAACTAACGTTTTTACATAGGGATTAAGCATTTAGAACGAAATCTAATGTAGGAAAATGGTACTTTACTCTTGATCGGTACGTTGGGACTTAGAAAATATTCGGCCGTACGCGGCGCGTCTCGGCGCTTCGAACAGCTCCGGTGTCCCCATTATTTTCGATTTACGGCTAAAATAAATTTTTCTAATTTTTTTCAATAACATATTCTTGCTTAAATAACTTTTTTACATAGGGATTAAGCATTTAGAACGATACATTGTTTAAAATAATGGCACTTTACTCTTGACATTTTACGGTTTTTTCAATTTTCTGAAAAATCCTATCATTAGATTTTTTTAAAAATACGATATTCTTGCTTAACTAACGTTTCTACATAGGGATTAAGCATTTAGAACGAAATCTAATGTCAGAAAATGGCACTTTACTCTTGACATTTTTCGGTTTTTTCAATTTTCTGGAAAATCCTATCATTAGATTTTTTTAAAAATACGATATTCTTGCTTAACTAACGTTTTTACATAGGGATTAAGCATTTAGAACGAAATCTAATGTAGGAAAATGGTACTTTACTCTTGATCGGTACGTTGGGACTTAGAAAATATTCGGCCGTACGCGGCGCGTCTCGGCGCTTCGAACAGCTCCGGTGTCCCCATTATTTTCGATTTACGGCTAAAATAAATTTTTCTAATTTTTTTCAATAACATATTCTTGCTTAAATAACTTTTTTACATAGGGATTAAGCATTTAGAACGATACATTGTTTAAAATAATGGCACTTTACTCTTGACATTTTACGGTTTTTTCAATTTTCTGAAAAATCCTATCATTAGATTTTTTTAAAAATACGATATTCTTGCTTAACTAACGTTTCTACATAGGGATTAAGCATTTAGAACGAAATCTAATGTCAGAAAATGGCACTTTACTCTTGACATTTTTCGGTTTTTTCAATTTTCTGGAAAATCCTATCATTAGATTTTTTTAAAAATACGATATTCTTGCTTAACTAACGTTTTTACATAGGGATTAAGCATTTAGAACGAAATCTAATGTAGGAAAATGGTACTTTACTCTTGACCGGTACGTTGGGACTTTGAAAATATTCGGGCGTTCCAATCGCTCGTCTGTTGCATCATAGCGCGTCTCGGCGCAATCGACCGATTCGCTCGACCCATTATTTTCGATTTACGGCTAAAATAAATTTTTCTCGTTTTATTCAATAACATATTCTTGCTTAGATAACTTTTTTACATAGGGATTAAGCATTTAGAACGATATAATGTTTAAAATAAGGGCACTTTACTCTTGACATTTTACGGTTTTTTCAATTTTCTGAAAAATCCTATCATTAGATTTTTTTAAAAATACGATAATCTTGCATAACTAACGTTTCTACATAGGGATTAAGCATTTAGAACGAAATCTAATGTCAGAAAATGGCACTTTACTCTTGACATTTTTCGGTTTTTTCAATTTTCTGGAAAATCCTATCATTAGATTTTTTTAAAAATACGATATTCTTGCTTAACTAACGTTTTTACATAGGGATTAAGTATTTAGAACGAAATCTAATGTAGGAAAATGGTACTTTACTCTTGATCGGTACGTTGGGACTTTGAAAATATTCGGGCGTACGCGGCGCGCTCGGCGCTTCGAACAGCTCCGGTGTCCCCATTATTTTCGATTTACGGCTAAAATAAATTTTTCTAATTTTTTTCAATAACATATTCCTGCTAAAATAACTGTTTTACATAGGGATTAAGCATTTAGAACGATACATTGTTTAAAATAAGGGCACTTTACTCTTGATATTTTACGGTTTTTTCAATTTTCTGAAAAATCCTATCATTAGATTTTTTTAAAAATACGATATTCTTGCTTAACTAACGTTTCTACATAGGGATTAAGCATTTAGAACGAAATCTAATGTCAGAAAATGGCACTTTACTCTTGACATTTTTCGGTTTTTTCAATTTTCTGGGAAATCCTATCATTAGATTTTTTTAAAAATACGATATTCTTGCTTAACTAACGTTTTTACATAGGGATTAAGCATTTAGAACGAAATCTAATGTAGGAAAATGGTACTTTACTCTTGATCGGTACGTTGGGACTTTGAAAATATTCGGGCGTTCCAATCGCTCGTCTGTTGCATCATAGCGCGTCTCGGCGCAATCGACCGATTCGCTCGATCCATTATTTTCGATTTACGGCTAAAATAAATTTTTCTAATTTTTTTCAATAACATATTCCTGCTAAAATAACTTTTTTACATAGGGATTAAGCATTTAGAACGATACATTGTTTAAAATAAGGGCACTTTACTCTTGACATTTTACGGTTTTTTCAATTTTCTGAAAAATCCTATCATTAGATTTTTTTAAAAATACGATATTCTTGCTTAACTAACGTTTCTACATAGGGATTAAGCATTTAGAACGAAATCTAATGTCAGAAAATGGCACTTTACTCTTGACATTTTTCGGTTTTTTCAATTTTCTGGGAAATCCTATCATTAGATTTTTTTAAAAATACGATATTCTTGCTTAACTAACGTTTTTACATAGGGATTAAGCATTTAGAACGAAATCTAATGTAGGAAAATGGTACTTTACTCTTGATCGGTACGTTGGCACTTAGAAAATATTCGGGCGTTCCAATCGCTCGTCTGTTGCATCATAGCGCGTCTCGGCGCAATCGACCGATTCGCTCGATCCATTATTTTCGATTTACGGCTAAAATAAATTTTTCTCATTTTATTCAATAACATATTCCTGCTAAAATAACTTTTTTACATAGGGATTAAGCATTTAGAACGATACATTGTTTAAAATAAGGGCACTTTACTCTTGACATTTTACGGTTTTTTCAATTTTCTGAAAAATCCTATCATTAGATTTTTTTAAAAATACGATATTCTTGCTTAACTAACGTTTCTACATAGGGATTAAGCATTTAGAACGAAATCTAATGTCAGAAAATGGCACTTTACTCTTGACATTTTTCGGTTTTTTCAATTTTCTGGAAAATCCTATCATTAGATTTTTTTAAAAATACGATATTCTTGCTTAACTAACGTTTTTACATAGGGATTAAGCATTTAGAACGAAATCTAATGTAGGAAAATGGTACTTTACTCTTGATCGGTACGTTGGGACTTTGAAAATATTCGGGCGTTCCAATCGCTCGTCTGTTGCATCATAGCGCGTCTCGGCGCAATCGACCGATTCGCTCGATCCATTATTTTCGATTTACGGCTAAAATAAATTTTTCTCATTTTATTCAATAACATATTCTTGCTTAAATAACTTTTTTACATAGGGATTAAGCATTTAGAACGATACATTGTTTAAAATAAGGGCACTTTACTCTTGACATTTTACGGTTTTTTCAATTTTCTGAAAAATCCTATCATTAGATTTTTTTAAGAATACGATATTCTTGCTTAACTAACGTTTCTACATAGGGATTAAGCATTTAGAACGAAATCTAATGTCAGAAAATGGCACTTTACTCTTGACATTTTTCGGTTTTTTCAATTTTCTGGAAAATCCTATCATTAGATTTTTTTAAAAATACGATATTCTTGCTTAACTAACGTTTTTACATAGGGATTAAGTATTTAGAACGAAATCTAATGTAGGAAAATGGTACTTTACTCTTGATCGGTACGTTGGGACTTTGAAAATATTCGGGCGTACGCGGCGCGCTCGGCGCTTCGAACAGCTCCGGTGTCCCCATTATTTTCGATTTACGGCTAAAATAAATTTTTCTAATTTTTTTCAATAACATATTCCTGCTAAAATAACTTTTTTACATAGGGATTAAGCATTTAGAACGATACATTGTTTAAAATAAGGGCACTTTACTCTTGACATTTTACGGTTTTTTCAATTTTCTGAAAAATCCTATCATTAGATTTTTTTAAAAATACGATATTCTTGCTTAACTAACGTTTCTACATAGGGATTAAGCATTTAGAACGAAATCTAATGTCAGAAAATGGCACTTTACTCTTGACATTTTACGGTTTTTTCAATTTTCTGGGAAATCCTATCATTAGATTTTTTTAAAAATACGATATTCTTGCTTAACTAACGTTTTTACATAGGGATTAAGCATTTAGAACGAAATCTAATGTAGGAAAATGGTACTTTACTCTTGATCGGTACGTTGGGACTTAGAAAATATTCGGCCGTACGCGGCGCGTCTCGGCGCTTCGAACAGCTCCGGTGTCCCCATTATTTTCGATTTACGGCTAAAATAAATTTTTCTAATTTTTTTCAATTACATATTCTTGCTTAGATAACTTTTTTACATAGGGATTAAGCATTTAGAACGACATATTGTTTAAAATAATGGTACTTTACTCTTGTGATTTTTCGGTTTTTTTTGATTATTTGGAAAAATAAATTTTTGTAATTTTTTTAAATACGATATTCGTGATCAGTGAACGATTTCACATATGGATTAAGCATTTAGAATCGTGCGGAAGCGTTATTAAAAAAGTTTACTCGATGCGATGGGACTTTGAAAAGTTTGTGAAAATTTTCATATTGGGAAAAAATGTGTAATTTTTTGTCTAGTTTACGGTGGTGTAATTTATTTTAATGTTTACTATAAATTTTTTTTTCGTTCGTTCACGCGCTATGTTACAACAGCACGGCCGGGCGGTCTGTTGCCGCGGCGGTTTACACTCGTAAGCGCGCGTGCTATTCGGCCGGCGGCGCCGGCGTCCTTGCCGGCCGTTCGGTATCTATAAGAGATACACGGTCCGTGCGA
>NW_027476124.1:837500-840000 GCF_051020955.1 Megalopta genalis
CACCCATTGGGCGAAAGGGAATCCGGTTTCTATTCCGGAACCCGGCAGCGGAACCGCATACCATTCGGGCCCTCGTAAGAGTGTTCGTCGGGGTAACCCAAAATGACCTGGAGACGCCGTCGGGAGATCCGGGGAGAGTTTTCTTTTCTGTATAAGCGTTCGAGTTCCCTGGAAACCTCTAGCAGGGAGATAGGGTTTGGAACGCGAAGAGCACCGCAGTTGCGGCGGTGTCCGGATCATCCCCTCGGACCTTGAAAATCCAGGAGAGGGCCACGTGGAGGTGTCGCGCCGGTTCGTACCCATATCCGCAGCAGGTCTCCAAGGTAAAGAGCCTCTAGTCGATAGATTAATGTAGGTAAGGGAAGTCGGCAAATTGGATCCGTAACTTCGGGATAAGGATTGGCTCTGAGGAGCGGGGCGTGTCGGGCTTGGTCGGGAAGCGGGTCTGGCTGACGTGCCGGGCCTGGGCGAGGTGAACGGCTCTCGTGGCTGGGATCCGAGCTCGGTCCCGTGCCTTGGCCTCCCGCGGGACGGTGATGCGTAATATAGACCTCTTGTTAGGTCCATTAGCCTCTCCCGTCCTAGTCGCACAGGTACCTCCTCGTGGTTCCCGACGGTAACGTGATGTATTGTTTGGACCTGTCCATTCAGTGCATTGCGGCTAAATTCTGTGCGACACGACGTGCTGCCTAGCAGTAATGAGCCGCTGTAAGGGTGCAGCCCACCCAAATGGCCTGCCTTCGCGCTAATGTGGCGGCGGCTCTAGTCACTTTGAGGGAGGCATGTTATGGGTCATGGGGTTGCCACCCCCATGGCTCTATTGTCGTAGGCCCGAAGAATCACAAGAAAGATTATGGGTCAAGTGACCCATTGTCGGCGGGCCCTCGGGCCACTCGGATCGCCGACCCTACGACAGCGGCCACAGTGAGTCGGAGTGTCTGTCCGACGACCTCCAGAAACAAACCCAACCAGTCCAGTAACGACGCACAACATCTTGCGTCACGGGGGGCACTACATACATGTCCCCATTGTTCGCGATCCTTTCCCACTTCCATCGGGTTAGGGGTCCATGTGAGGAGGGCTCATCCAGACGAGGCCAACCAACGAGTGCAGGTGGCCGTAAAGAAGGTTAGGTGGACTCAGGAAGAGACTGAGATGGTGGCGGCGGCTGAGGCGCTTGCGAGTGTGCAGGGCAACGTCAAATTTATGAACGAACATCTGCTGACGGTCTTCGACAATAAATTCAGTCTTGATCGACTGAAGGGCCTCAGAAAGAAATTGACGTATAAAGCTCTTGTTACACAGAAGATCGGTGTATGCCGCGAGCGTGGAACTGCCGTTGAGTCTCAACCTTCAACCTCCAGTGTCACTCAACATCATGACACAAGTCATCGACAGGCGGATTCGCCTACTCCTGTTCAGGAGCACTCTGCGTCGGCACAGCAACATCAGTGCCAATATATTGACGCTATCCGTAAGCTGATTGATCCGGCCGAAAGGGTGAAATCCCATGAAGCGGAGGAACTCGTAAGTCTTGCGAGAACGGTTCTTAATCGAGAACCAATAACACCGAGTGCTTGTTGTCGATGGCTTCAACGAGTCTTTCCGACGCCTTCTGCGAAAGTAAAGGAGCGGAGAACACCACTGCTCCGGCCACCTAAAGCTGCACCTGCCGGGCCCGTGCCGAGGTGGAGACTGAGGAGGAGGGAGTATGCGGCCATGCAGGAACTCTGGAAGAAGGACATGTCTCGCGCGGCCAAGCTTGTACTGGATGGCCCGGTGCAGGCTCAAACACCAACCGTTGGCGAGATGGTGGAGTACTGGACACCTATGCTCACCAGTCCTTCTGTCCCCATTGAACACCTTCATCCGGTTCAGGAAAGGGAGGACCTGCATTGGATCGCTGAGCCGGTTCGTGGCCATGAGATCCAGGCCAATGAGATCCCGCTCTCCTCGGCATCGGGTCTCGATAACATCTCGAGCAGGCAATGGAGGAGTGTGCCAGTAGTTCTAAGAACCTTATTTTATAATGTCATCCTTGCGGTAGGGGCATTTCCATCTGAGCTCCTCATCAGCAGGACGGTATTTATCCCTAAGAAGGACGGAAGCTCAACACCATCCGAGTTCCGTCCTATAAGTGTGGCTTCAGTCGTCGTTCGTCAGCTGCATAAAATCTTGGCGGTGAGATTGGCAAAAGCCGGTCTCATCGATGAGCGGCAACGAGGAGTACACGATGGCTGTGCTGAGAACGTTCTTGTACTGTCAACTGCCCTTCGTGACGCACGGAGCTGCTTAAAGCAGCTTCACGTTGTGTCCTTAGATGTGGCCAAGGCGTTTGACAGCGTTAGTCACCATGCCATAACATCGGCACTAAGGGGATTGGGACTCCCGGAGCTCTTTGTGAGGTACATAACAGCGACGTACCATAATAGCCGAACCGTGCTTCAGGTCCGTGGAGAGACATCGGATCCGATCCGGGTAGCGAGGGGTGTGCGGCAGG
>NW_027476124.1:845000-870000 GCF_051020955.1 Megalopta genalis
TCCCATTAGTTTGCCGGGAAACATCGATTATTCCGATCTAGAAAGAGACAGAGATAGACGATCCGCGTTATGTTAAATATCTCCAGGTTACCGATTCCACAAAATTATAAAAAGTATACGGCTGTGTAGCGGGGATCAAAACGAGTAATTTCATGTATAAAGTTTAATTAAACTCCCAATAGTCTGCCGGGAAACATCGATTATTCCGATCTAGAAAGAGACAGAGACAGTCGATCCGCGTTATGTTAAATATTTCAAGGTTTCCGATTCCACAAAATTATAAAAAGTATACGGCTGTGTAGCGGGGATCAAAACGAGTAATTTCGTGTATAAAGTTTAATTAATCTCCCATTACTTTGCCGGGAAACATCGATTATTCCGATCTAGAAAGAGACAGAGATAGACGATCCGCGTTATGTTAAATATCTCCAGGTTACCGATTCCACAAAATTATAAAAAGTATACGGCTGTGTAGCGGGGATCAAAACGAGTAATTTCATGTATAAAGTTTAATTAAACTCCCAATAGTTTGCCGGGAAACATCGATTATTCCGATCTAGAAAGAGACAGAGACAGACGATCCGCGTTATGTTAAATATTTCAAGGTTCCCGATTCCACAAAATTATAAAAAGTATACGGCTGTGTAGCGGGGATCAAAACGAGTAATTTCGTGTATAAAGTTTAATTAATATCCCATTACATTGCCGGGAAACATCAATACTTCGATCGCGCGAGAGAGACAGAGAAACGAACAGTCTTTTTTTCGATTTACGGCTAAAATAAATTTTTCTCATTTTATTCAATAACATATTCTTGCTTAGATAACTTTTTTACATAGGGATTAAGCATTTAGAACGATATAATGTTTAAAATAAGGGCACTTTACTCTTGACATTTTACGGTTTTTTCAATTTTCTGAAAAATCCTATCATTAGATTTTTTTAAAAATACGATAATCTTGCATAACTAACGTTTCTACATAGGGATTAAGCATTTAGAACGAAATCTAATGTCAGAAAATGGCACTTTACTCTTGACATTTTTCGGTTTTTTCAATTTTCTGGAAAATCCTATCATTAGATTTTTTTAAAAATACGATATTCTTGCTTAACTAACGTTTTTACATAGGGATTAAGTATTTAGAACGAAATCTAATGTAGGAAAATGGTACTTTACTCTTGATCGGTACGTTGGGACTTTGAAAATATTCGGGCGTACGCGGCGCGCTCGGCGCTTCGAACAGCTCCGGTGTCCCCATTATTTTCGATTTACTGCTAAAATAAATTTTTCTAATTTTTTTCAATAACATATTCCTGCTAAAATAACTTTTTTACATAGGGATTAAGCATTTAGAACGATACATTGTTTAAAATAAGGGCACTTTACTCTTGACATTTTACGGTTTTTTCAATTTTCTGAAAAATCCTATCATTAGATTTTTTTAAAAATACGATATTCTTGCTTAACTAACGTTTCTACATAGGGATTAAGCATTTAGAACGAAATCTAATGTCAGAAAATGGCACTTTACTCTTGACATTTTTCGGTTTTTTCAATTTTCTGGGAAATCCTATCATTAGATTTTTTTAAAAATACGATATTCTTGCTTAACTAACGTTTTTACATAGGTATTAAGCATTTAGAACGAAATCTAATGTAGGAAAATGGTACTTTACTCTTGATCGGTACGTTGGGACTTTGAAAATATTCGGGCGTTCCAATCGCTCGTCTGTTGCATCATAGCGCGTCTCGGCGCAATCGACCGATTCGCTCGATCCATTATTTTCGATTTACGGCTAAAATAAATTTTTCTCATTTTATTCAATAACATATTCTTGCTTAAATAACTTTTTTACATAGGGATTAAGCATTTAGAACGATACATTGTTTAAAATAAGGGCACTTTACTCTTGACATTTTACGGTTTTTTCAATTTTCTGAAAAATCCTATCATTAGATTTTTTTTAGAATACGATATTCTTGCTTAACTAACGTTTCTACATAGGGATTAAGCATTTAGAACGAAATCTAATGTCAGAAAATGGCACTTTACTCTTGACATTTTCCGGTTTTTTCAATTTTCTGGAAAATCCTATCATTAGATTTTTTTAAAAATACGATATTCTTGCTTAACTAACGTTTTTACATAGGGATTAAGTATTTAGAACGAAATCTAATGTAGGAAAATGGTACTTTACTCTTGATCGGTACGTTGGGACTTTGAAAATATTCGGGCGTACGCGGCGCGCTCGGCGCTTCGAACAGCTCCGGTGTCCCCATTATTTTCGATTTACGGCTAAAATAAATTTTTCTAATTTTTTTCAATAACATATTCCTGCTAAAATAACTTTTTTACATAGGGATTAAGCATTTAGAACGATACATTGTTTAAAATAAGGGCACTTTACTCTTGACATTTTACGGTTTTTTCAATTTTCTGAAAAATCCTATCATTAGATTTTTTTAAAAATACGATATTCTTGCTTAACTAACGTTTCTACATAGGGATTAAGCATTTAGAACGAAATCTAATGTCAGAAAATGGCACTTTACTCTTGACATTTTTCGGTTTTTTCAATTTTCTGGGAAATCCTATCATTAGATTTTTTTAAAAATACGATATTCTTGCTTAACTAACGTTTTTACATAGGTATTAAGCATTTAGAACGAAATCTAATGTAGGAAAATGGTACTTTACTCTTGATCGGTACGTTGGGACTTTGAAAATATTCGGGCGTTCCAATCGCTCGTCTGTTGCATCATAGCGCGTCTCGGCGCAATCGACCGATTCGCTCGATCCATTATTTTCGATTTACGGCTAAAATAAATTTTTCTCATTTTATTCAATAACATATTCTTGCTTAAATAACTTTTTTACATAGGGATTAAGCATTTAGAACGATACAGTGTTTAAAATAAGGGCACTTTACTCTAGACATTTTACGGTTTTTTCAATTTTCTGAAAAATCCTATCATTAGATTTTTTTAAAAATACGATATTCTTGCTTAACTAACGTTTTTACATAGGGATTAAGTATTTAGAACGAAATCTAATGTAGGAAAATGGTACTTTACTCTTGATCGGTACGTTGGGACTTTGAAAATATTCGGGCGTACGCGACGCGCTCGGCGCTTCGAACAGCTCCGGTGTCCCCATTATTTTCGATTTACGGCTAAAATAAATTTTTCTAATTTTTTTCAATAACATATTCCTGCTAAAATAACTTTTTTACATAGGGATTAAGCATTTAGAACGATACATTGTTTAAAATAAGGGCACTTTACTCTTGATATTTTACGGTTTTTTCAATTTTCTGAAAAATCCTATCATTAGATTTTTTTAAAAATACGATATTCTTGCTTAACTAACGTTTTTACATAGGGATTAAGCATTTAGAACGAAATCTAATGTAGGAAAATGGTACTTTACTCTTGACCGGTACGTTGGGACTTTGAAAATATTCGGGCGTTCCAATCGCTCGTCTGTTGCATCATAGCGCGTCTCGGCGCAATCGACCGATTCGCTCGACCCATTATTTTCGATTTACGGCTAAAATAAATTTTTCTCATTTTATTCAATAACATATTCTTGCTTAGATAACTTTTTTACATAGGGATTAAGCATTTAGAACGATATAATGTTTAAAATAAGGGCACTTTACTCTTGACATTTTACGGTTTTTTCAATTTTCTGAAAAATCCTATCATTAGATTTTTTTAAAAATACGATATTCTTGCTTAACTAACGTTTCTACATAGGGATTAAGCATTTAGAACGAAATCTAATGTCAGAAAATGGCACTTTACTCTTGACATTTTTCGGTTTTTTCAATTTTCTGGGAAATCCTATCATTAGATTTTTTTAAAAATACGATATTCTTGCTTAACTAACGTTTTTACATAGGGATTAAGCATTTAGAACGAAATCTAATGTAGGAAAATGGTACTTTACTCTTGATCGGTACGTTGGGACTTAGAAAATATTCGGCCGTACGCGGCGCGTCTCGGCGCTTCGAACAGCTCCGGTGTCCCCATTATTTTCGATTTACGGCTAAAATAAATTTTTCTAATTTTTTTCAATAACATATTCTTGCTTAAATAACTTTTTTACATAGGGATTAAGCATTTAGAACGATACATTGTTTAAAATAATGGCACTTTACTCTTGACATTTTTCGGTTTTTTCAATTTTCTGGAAAATCCTATCATTAGATTTTTTTAAAAATACGATATTCTTGCTTAACTAACGTTTTTACATAGGGATTAAGCATTTAGAACGAAATCTAATGTAGGAAAATGGTACTTTACTCTTGACCGGTACGTTGGGACTTTGAAAATATTCGGGCGTTCCAATCGCTCGTCTGTTGCATCATAGCGCGTCTCGGCGCAATCGACCGATTCGCTCGACCCATTATTTTCGATTTACGGCTAAAATAAATTTTTCTCGTTTTATTCAATAACATATTCTTGCTTAGATAACTTTTTTACATAGGGATTAAGCATTTAGAACGATATAATGTTTAAAATAAGGGCACTTTACTCTTGACATTTTACGGTTTTTTCAATTTTCTGAAAAATCCTATCATTAGATTTTTTTAAAAATACGATAATCTTGCATAACTAACGTTTCTACATAGGGATTAAGCATTTAGAACGAAATCTAATGTCAGAAAATGGCACTTTACTCTTGACATTTTTCGGTTTTTTCAATTTTCTGGAAAATCCTATCATTAGATTTTTTTAAAAATACGATATTCTTGCTTAACTAACGTTTTTACATAGGGATTAAGTATTTAGAACGAAATCTAATGTAGGAAAATGGTACTTTACTCTTGATCGGTACGTTGGGACTTTGAAAATATTCGGGCGTACGCGGCGCGCTCGGCGCTTCGAACAGCTCCGGTGTCCCCATTATTTTCGATTTACGGCTAAAATAAATTTTTCTAATTTTTTTCAATAACATATTCCTGCTAAAATAACTGTTTTACATAGGGATTAAGCATTTAGAACGATACATTGTTTAAAATAAGGGCACTTTACTCTTGATATTTTACGGTTTTTTCAATTTTCTGAAAAATCCTATCATTAGATTTTTTTAAAAATACGATATTCTTGCTTAACTAACGTTTCTACATAGGGATTAAGCATTTAGAACGAAATCTAATGTCAGAAAATGGCACTTTACTCTTGACATTTTTCGGTTTTTTCAATTTTCTGGGAAATCCTATCATTAGATTTTTTTAAAAATACGATATTCTTGCTTAACTAACGTTTTTACATAGGGATTAAGCATTTAGAACGAAATCTAATGTAGGAAAATGGTACTTTACTCTTGATCGGTACGTTGGGACTTTGAAAATATTCGGGCGTTCCAATCGCTCGTCTGTTGCATCATAGCGCGTCTCGGCGCAATCGACCGATTCGCTCGATCCATTATTTTCGATTTACGGCTAAAATAAATTTTTCTAATTTTTTTCAATAACATATTCCTGCTAAAATAACTTTTTTACATAGGGATTAAGCATTTAGAACGATACATTGTTTAAAATAAGGGCACTTTACTCTTGACATTTTACGGTTTTTTCAATTTTCTGAAAAATCCTATCATTAGATTTTTTTAAAAATACGATATTCTTGCTTAACTAACGTTTCTACATAGGGATTAAGCATTTAGAACGAAATCTAATGTCAGAAAATGGCACTTTACTCTTGACATTTTTCGGTTTTTTCAATTTTCTGGGAAATCCTATCATTAGATTTTTTTAAAAATACGATATTCTTGCTTAACTAACGTTTTTACATAGGGATTAAGCATTTAGAACGAAATCTAATGTAGGAAAATGGTACTTTACTCTTGATCGGTACGTTGGCACTTAGAAAATATTCGGGCGTTCCAATCGCTCGTCTGTTGCATCATAGCGCGTCTCGGCGCAATCGACCGATTCGCTCGATCCATTATTTTCGATTTACGGCTAAAATAAATTTTTCTCATTTTATTCAATAACATATTCCTGCTAAAATAACTTTTTTACATAGGGATTAAGCATTTAGAACGATACATTGTTTAAAATAAGGGCACTTTACTCTTGACATTTTACGGTTTTTTCAATTTTCTGAAAAATCCTATCATTAGATTTTTTTAAAAATACGATATTCTTGCTTAACTAACGTTTCTACATAGGGATTAAGCATTTAGAACGAAATCTAATGTCAGAAAATGGCACTTTACTCTTGACATTTTTCGGTTTTTTCAATTTTCTGGAAAATCCTATCATTAGATTTTTTTAAAAATACGATATTCTTGCTTAACTAACGTTTTTACATAGGGATTAAGCATTTAGAACGAAATCTAATGTAGGAAAATGGTACTTTACTCTTGATCGGTACGTTGGGACTTTGAAAATATTCGGGCGTTCCAATCGCTCGTCTGTTGCATCATAGCGCGTCTCGGCGCAATCGACCGATTCGCTCGATCCATTATTTTCGATTTACGGCTAAAATAAATTTTTCTCATTTTATTCAATAACATATTCTTGCTTAAATAACTTTTTTACATAGGGATTAAGCATTTAGAACGATACATTGTTTAAAATAAGGGCACTTTACTCTTGACATTTTACGGTTTTTTCAATTTTCTGAAAAATCCTATCATTAGATTTTTTTAAGAATACGATATTCTTGCTTAACTAACGTTTCTACATAGGGATTAAGCATTTAGAACGAAATCTAATGTCAGAAAATGGCACTTTACTCTTGACATTTTTCGGTTTTTTCAATTTTCTGGAAAATCCTATCATTAGATTTTTTTAAAAATACGATATTCTTGCTTAACTAACGTTTTTACATAGGGATTAAGTATTTAGAACGAAATCTAATGTAGGAAAATGGTACTTTACTCTTGATCGGTACGTTGGGACTTTGAAAATATTCGGGCGTACGCGACGCGCTCGGCGCTTCGAACAGCTCCGGTGTCCCCATTATTTTCGATTTACGGCTAAAATAAATTTTTCTAATTTTTTTCAATAACATATTCCTGCTAAAATAACTTTTTTACATAGGGATTAAGCATTTAGAACGATACATTGTTTAAAATAAGGGCACTTTACTCTTGATATTTTACGGTTTTTTCAATTTTCTGAAAAATCCTATCATTAGATTTTTTTAAAAATACGATATTCTTGCTTAACTAACGTTTCTACATAGGGATTAAGCATTTAGAACGAAATCTAATGTCAGAAAATGGCACTTTACTCTTGACATTTTTCGGTTTTTTCAATTTTCTGGGAAATCCTATCATTAGATTTTTTTAAAAATACGATATTCTTGCTTAACTAACGTTTTTACATCGGGATTAAGCATTTAGAACGAAATCTAATGTAGGAAAATGGTACTTTACTCTTGATCGGTACGTTGGGACTTTGAAAATATTCGGGCGTTCCAATCGCTCGTCTGTTGCATCATAGCGCGTCTCGGCGCAATCGACCGATTCGCTCGATCCATTATTTTCGATTTACGGCTAAAATAAATTTTTCTCATTTTATTCAATAACATATTCTTGCTTAAATAACTTTTTTACATAGGGATTAAGCATTTAGAACGATACATTGTTTAAAATAAGGGCACTTTACTCTTGACATTTTACGGTTTTTTCAATTTTCTGAAAAATCCTATCATTAGATTTTTTTAAGAATACGATATTCTTGCTTAACTAACGTTTCTACATAGGGATTAAGCATTTAGAACGAAATCTAATGTCAGAAAATGGCACTTTACTCTTGACATTTTTCGGTTTTTTCAATTTTCTGGAAAATCCTATCATTAGATTTTTTTAAAAATACGATATTCTTGCTTAACTAACGTTTTTACATAGGGATTAAGTATTTAGAACGAAATCTAATGTAGGAAAATGGTACTTTACTCTTGATCGGTACGTTGGGACTTTGAAAATATTCGGGCGTACGCGGCGCGCTCGGCGCTTCGAACAGCTCCGGTGTCCCCATTATTTTCGATTTACGGCTAAAATAAATTTTTCTAATTTTTTTCAATAACATATTCCTGCTAAAATAACTGTTTTACATAGGGATTAAGCATTTAGAACGATACATTGTTTAAAATAAGGGCACTTTACTCTTGATATTTTACGGTTTTTTCAATTTTCTGAAAAATCCTATCATTAGATTTTTTTAAAAATACGATATTCTTGCTTAACTAACGTTTCTACATAGGGATTAAGCATTTAGAACGAAATCTAATGTCAGAAAATGGCACTTTACTCTTGACATTTTTCGGTTTTTTCAATTTTCTGGGAAATCCTATCATTAGATTTTTTTAAAAATACGATATTCTTGCTTAACTAACGTTTTTACATAGGGATTAAGCATTTAGAACGAAATCTAATGTAGGAAAATGGTACTTTACTCTTGATCGGTACGTTGGGACTTTGAAAATATTCGGGCGTACGCGGCGCGCTCGGCGCTTCGAACAGCTCCGGTGTCCCCATTATTTTCGATTTACGGCTAAAATAAATTTTTCTAATTTTTTTCAATAACATATTCCTGCTAAAATAACTGTTTTACATAGGGATTAAGCATTTAGAACGATACATTGTTTAAAATAAGGGCACTTTACTCTTGATATTTTACGGTTTTTTCAATTTTCTGAAAAATCCTATCATTAGATTTTTTTAAAAATACGATATTCTTGCTTAACTAACGTTTCTACATAGGGATTAAGCATTTAGAACGAAATCTAATGTCAGAAAATGGCACTTTACTCTTGACATTTTTCGGTTTTTTCAATTTTCTGGGAAATCCTATCATTAGATTTTTTTAAAAATACGATATTCTTGCTTAACTAACGTTTTTACATAGGGATTAAGCATTTAGAACGAAATCTAATGTAGGAAAATGGTACTTTACTCTTGATCGGTACGTTGGGACTTTGAAAATATTCGGGCGTTCCAATCGCTCGTCTGTTGCATCATAGCGCGTCTCGGCGCAATCGACCGATTCGCTCGACCCATTATTTTCGATTTACGGCTAAAATAAATTTTTCTCATTTTATTCAATAACATATTCTTGCTTAGATAACTTTTTTACATAGGGATTAAGCATTTAGAACGATATAATGTTTAAAATAAGGGCACTTTACTCTTGACATTTTACGGTTTTTTCAATTTTCTGAAAAATCCTACCATTAGATTTTTTTAAAAATACGATATTCTTGCTTAACTAACGTTTCTACATAGGGATTAAGCATTTAGAACGAAATCTAATGTCAGAAAATGGCACTTTACTCTTGACATTTTTCGGTTTTTTCAATTTTCTGAAAAATCCTATCATTAGATTTTTTTAAAAATACGATATTCTTGCTTAACTAACGTTTTTACATAGGGATTAAGCATTTAGAACGAAATCTAATGTAGGAAAATGGTACTTTACTCTTGACCGGTACGTTGGGACTTTGAAAATATTCGGGCGTTCCAATCGCTCGTCTGTTGCATCATAGCGCGTCTCGGCGCAATCGACCGATTCGCTCGACCCATTATTTTCGATTTACGGCTAAAATAAATTTTTCTCATTTTATTCAATAACATATTCTTGCTTAGATAACTTTTTTACATAGGGATTAAGCATTTAGAACGATATAATGTTTAAAATAAGGGCACTTTACTCTTGACATTTTACGGTTTTTTCAATTTTCTGAAAAATCCTATCATTAGATTTTTTTAAAAATACGATATTCTTGCTTAACTAACGTTTCTACATAGGGATTAAGCATTTAGAACGAAATCTAATGTCAGAAAATGGCACTTTACTCTTGACATTTTTCGGTTTTTTCAATTTTCTGGGAAATCCTATCATTAGATTTTTTTAAAAATACGATATTCTTGCTTAACTAACGTTTTTACATAGGGATTAAGCATTTAGAACGAAATCTAATGTAGGAAAATGGTACTTTACTCTTGATCGGTACGTTGGGACTTAGAAAATATTCGGCCGTACGCGGCGCGTCTCGGCGCTTCGAACAGCTCCGGTGTCCCCATTATTTTCGATTTACGGCTAAAATAAATTTTTCTAATTTTTTTCAATAACATATTCTTGCTTAAATAACTTTTTTACATAGGGATTAAGCATTTAGAACGATACATTGTTTAAAATAATGGCACTTTACTCTTGACATTTTTCGGTTTTTTCAATTTTCTGGAAAATCCTATCATTAGATTTTTTTAAAAATACGATATTCTTGCTTAACTAACGTTTTTACATAGGGATTAAGCATTTAGAACGAAATCTAATGTAGGAAAATGGTACTTTACTCTTGACCGGTACGTTGGGACTTTGAAAATATTCGGGCGTTCCAATCGCTCGTCTGTTGCATCATAGCGCGTCTCGGCGCAATCGACCGATTCGCTCGACCCATTATTTTCGATTTACGGCTAAAATAAATTTTTCTCGTTTTATTCAATAACATATTCTTGCTTAGATAACTTTTTTACATAGGGATTAAGCATTTAGAACGATATAATGTTTAAAATAAGGGCACTTTACTCTTGACATTTTACGGTTTTTTCAATTTTCTGAAAAATCCTATCATTAGATTTTTTTAAAAATACGATAATCTTGCATAACTAACGTTTCTACATAGGGATTAAGCATTTAGAACGAAATCTAATGTCAGAAAATGGCACTTTACTCTTGACATTTTTCGGTTTTTTCAATTTTCTGGAAAATCCTATCATTAGATTTTTTTAAAAATACGATATTCTTGCTTAACTAACGTTTTTACATAGGGATTAAGTATTTAGAACGAAATCTAATGTAGGAAAATGGTACTTTACTCTTGATCGGTACGTTGGGACTTTGAAAATATTCGGGCGTACGCGGCGCGCTCGGCGCTTCGAACAGCTCCGGTGTCCCCATTATTTTCGATTTACGGCTAAAATAAATTTTTCTAATTTTTTTCAATAACATATTCCTGCTAAAATAACTGTTTTACATAGGGATTAAGCATTTAGAACGATACATTGTTTAAAATAAGGGCACTTTACTCTTGATATTTTACGGTTTTTTCAATTTTCTGAAAAATCCTATCATTAGATTTTTTTAAAAATACGATATTCTTGCTTAACTAACGTTTCTACATAGGGATTAAGCATTTAGAACGAAATCTAATGTCAGAAAATGGCACTTTACTCTTGACATTTTTCGGTTTTTTCAATTTTCTGGGAAATCCTATCATTAGATTTTTTTAAAAATACGATATTCTTGCTTAACTAACGTTTTTACATAGGGATTAAGCATTTAGAACGAAATCTAATGTAGGAAAATGGTACTTTACTCTTGATCGGTACGTTGGGACTTTGAAAATATTCGGGCGTTCCAATCGCTCGTCTGTTGCATCATAGCGCGTCTCGGCGCAATCGACCGATTCGCTCGATCCATTATTTTCGATTTACGGCTAAAATAAATTTTTCTAATTTTTTTCAATAACATATTCCTGCTAAAATAACTTTTTTACATAGGGATTAAGCATTTAGAACGATACATTGTTTAAAATAAGGGCACTTTACTCTTGACATTTTACGGTTTTTTCAATTTTCTGAAAAATCCTATCATTAGATTTTTTTAAAAATACGATATTCTTGCTTAACTAACGTTTCTACATAGGGATTAAGCATTTAGAACGAAATCTAATGTCAGAAAATGGCACTTTACTCTTGACATTTTTCGGTTTTTTCAATTTTCTGGGAAATCCTATCATTAGATTTTTTTAAAAATACGATATTCTTGCTTAACTAACGTTTTTACATAGGGATTAAGCATTTAGAACGAAATCTAATGTAGGAAAATGGTACTTTACTCTTGATCGGTACGTTGGCACTTAGAAAATATTCGGGCGTTCCAATCGCTCGTCTGTTGCATCATAGCGCGTCTCGGCGCAATCGACCGATTCGCTCGATCCATTATTTTCGATTTACGGCTAAAATAAATTTTTCTCATTTTATTCAATAACATATTCCTGCTAAAATAACTTTTTTACATAGGGATTAAGCATTTAGAACGATACATTGTTTAAAATAAGGGCACTTTACTCTTGACATTTTACGGTTTTTTCAATTTTCTGAAAAATCCTATCATTAGATTTTTTTAAAAATACGATATTCTTGCTTAACTAACGTTTCTACATAGGGATTAAGCATTTAGAACGAAATCTAATGTCAGAAAATGGCACTTTACTCTTGACATTTTTCGGTTTTTTCAATTTTCTGGAAAATCCTATCATTAGATTTTTTTAAAAATACGATATTCTTGCTTAACTAACGTTTTTACATAGGGATTAAGCATTTAGAACGAAATCTAATGTAGGAAAATGGTACTTTACTCTTGATCGGTACGTTGGGACTTTGAAAATATTCGGGCGTTCCAATCGCTCGTCTGTTGCATCATAGCGCGTCTCGGCGCAATCGACCGATTCGCTCGATCCATTATTTTCGATTTACGGCTAAAATAAATTTTTCTCATTTTATTCAATAACATATTCTTGCTTAAATAACTTTTTTACATAGGGATTAAGCATTTAGAACGATACATTGTTTAAAATAAGGGCACTTTACTCTTGACATTTTACGGTTTTTTCAATTTTCTGAAAAATCCTATCATTAGATTTTTTTAAGAATACGATATTCTTGCTTAACTAACGTTTCTACATAGGGATTAAGCATTTAGAACGAAATCTAATGTCAGAAAATGGCACTTTACTCTTGACATTTTTCGGTTTTTTCAATTTTCTGGAAAATCCTATCATTAGATTTTTTTAAAAATACGATATTCTTGCTTAACTAACGTTTTTACATAGGGATTAAGTATTTAGAACGAAATCTAATGTAGGAAAATGGTACTTTACTCTTGATCGGTACGTTGGGACTTTGAAAATATTCGGGCGTACGCGACGCGCTCGGCGCTTCGAACAGCTCCGGTGTCCCCATTATTTTCGATTTACGGCTAAAATAAATTTTTCTAATTTTTTTCAATAACATATTCCTGCTAAAATAACTTTTTTACATAGGGATTAAGCATTTAGAACGATACATTGTTTAAAATAAGGGCACTTTACTCTTGATATTTTACGGTTTTTTCAATTTTCTGAAAAATCCTATCATTAGATTTTTTTAAAAATACGATATTCTTGCTTAACTAACGTTTCTACATAGGGATTAAGCATTTAGAACGAAATCTAATGTCAGAAAATGGCACTTTACTCTTGACATTTTTCGGTTTTTTCAATTTTCTGGGAAATCCTATCATTAGATTTTTTTAAAAATACGATATTCTTGCTTAACTAACGTTTTTACATCGGGATTAAGCATTTAGAACGAAATCTAATGTAGGAAAATGGTACTTTACTCTTGATCGGTACGTTGGGACTTTGAAAATATTCGGGCGTTCCAATCGCTCGTCTGTTGCATCATAGCGCGTCTCGGCGCAATCGACCGATTCGCTCGATCCATTATTTTCGATTTACGGCTAAAATAAATTTTTCTCATTTTATTCAATAACATATTCTTGCTTAAATAACTTTTTTACATAGGGATTAAGCATTTAGAACGATACATTGTTTAAAATAAGGGCACTTTACTCTTGACATTTTACGGTTTTTTCAATTTTCTGAAAAATCCTATCATTAGATTTTTTTAAGAATACGATATTCTTGCTTAACTAACGTTTCTACATAGGGATTAAGCATTTAGAACGAAATCTAATGTCAGAAAATGGCACTTTACTCTTGACATTTTTCGGTTTTTTCAATTTTCTGGAAAATCCTATCATTAGATTTTTTTAAAAATACGATATTCTTGCTTAACTAACGTTTTTACATAGGGATTAAGTATTTAGAACGAAATCTAATGTAGGAAAATGGTACTTTACTCTTGATCGGTACGTTGGGACTTTGAAAATATTCGGGCGTACGCGGCGCGCTCGGCGCTTCGAACAGCTCCGGTGTCCCCATTATTTTCGATTTACGGCTAAAATAAATTTTTCTAATTTTTTTCAATAACATATTCCTGCTAAAATAACTGTTTTACATAGGGATTAAGCATTTAGAACGATACATTGTTTAAAATAAGGGCACTTTACTCTTGATATTTTACGGTTTTTTCAATTTTCTGAAAAATCCTATCATTAGATTTTTTTAAAAATACGATATTCTTGCTTAACTAACGTTTCTACATAGGGATTAAGCATTTAGAACGAAATCTAATGTCAGAAAATGGCACTTTACTCTTGACATTTTTCGGTTTTTTCAATTTTCTGGGAAATCCTATCATTAGATTTTTTTAAAAATACGATATTCTTGCTTAACTAACGTTTTTACATAGGGATTAAGCATTTAGAACGAAATCTAATGTAGGAAAATGGTACTTTACTCTTGATCGGTACGTTGGGACTTTGAAAATATTCGGGCGTACGCGGCGCGCTCGGCGCTTCGAACAGCTCCGGTGTCCCCATTATTTTCGATTTACGGCTAAAATAAATTTTTCTAATTTTTTTCAATAACATATTCCTGCTAAAATAACTGTTTTACATAGGGATTAAGCATTTAGAACGATACATTGTTTAAAATAAGGGCACTTTACTCTTGATATTTTACGGTTTTTTCAATTTTCTGAAAAATCCTATCATTAGATTTTTTTAAAAATACGATATTCTTGCTTAACTAACGTTTCTACATAGGGATTAAGCATTTAGAACGAAATCTAATGTCAGAAAATGGCACTTTACTCTTGACATTTTTCGGTTTTTTCAATTTTCTGGGAAATCCTATCATTAGATTTTTTTAAAAATACGATATTCTTGCTTAACTAACGTTTTTACATAGGGATTAAGCATTTAGAACGAAATCTAATGTAGGAAAATGGTACTTTACTCTTGATCGGTACGTTGGGACTTTGAAAATATTCGGGCGTTCCAATCGCTCGTCTGTTGCATCATAGCGCGTCTCGGCGCAATCGACCGATTCGCTCGACCCATTATTTTCGATTTACGGCTAAAATAAATTTTTCTCATTTTATTCAATAACATATTCTTGCTTAGATAACTTTTTTACATAGGGATTAAGCATTTAGAACGATATAATGTTTAAAATAAGGGCACTTTACTCTTGACATTTTACGGTTTTTTCAATTTTCTGAAAAATCCTACCATTAGATTTTTTTAAAAATACGATATTCTTGCTTAACTAACGTTTCTACATAGGGATTAAGCATTTAGAACGAAATCTAATGTCAGAAAATGGCACTTTACTCTTGACATTTTTCGGTTTTTTCAATTTTCTGGAAAATCCTATCATTAGATTTTTTTTAAAATACGATATTCTTGCTTAACTAACGTTTTTACATAGGGATTAAGCATTTAGAACGAAATCTAATGTAGGAAAATGGTACTTTACTCTTGACCGGTACGTTGGGACTTTGAAAATATTCGGGCGTTCCAATCGCTCGTCTGTTGCATCATAGCGCGTCTCGGCGCAATCGACCGATTCGCTCGACCCATTATTTTCGATTTACGGCTAAAATAAATTTTTCTCATTTTATTCAATAACATATTCTTGCTTAGATAACTTTTTTACATAGGGATTAAGCATTTAGAACGATATAATGTTTAAAATAAGGGCACTTTACTCTTGACATTTTACGGTTTTTTCAATTTTCTGAAAAATCCTATCATTAGATTTTTTTAAAAATACGATAATCTTGCATAACTAACGTTTCTACATAGGGATTAAGCATTTAGAACGAAATCTAATGTCAGAAAATGGCACTTTACTCTTGACATTTTTCGGTTTTTTCAATTTTCTGGAAAATCCTATCATTAGATTTTTTTAAAAATACGATATTCTTGCTTAACTAACGTTTTTACATAGGGATTAAGTATTTAGAACGAAATCTAATGTAGGAAAATGGTACTTTACTCTTGATCGGTACGTTGGGACTTTGAAAATATTCGGGCGTACGCGGCGCGCTCGGCGCTTCGAACAGCTCCGGTGTCCCCATTATTTTCGATTTACGGCTAAAATAAATTTTTCTAATTTTTTTCAATAACATATTCCTGCTAAAATAACTGTTTTACATAGGGATTAAGCATTTAGAACGATACATTGTTTAAAATAAGGGCACTTTACTCTTGATATTTTACGGTTTTTTCAATTTTCTGAAAAATCCTATCATTAGATTTTTTTAAAAATACGATATTCTTGCTTAACTAACGTTTTTACATAGGGATTAAGCATTTAGAACGAAATCTAATGTCAGAAAATGGCACTTTACTCTTGACATTTTTCGGTTTTTTCAATTTTCTGGGAAATCCTATCATTAGATTTTTTTAAAAATACGATATTCTTGCTTAACTAACGTTTTTACATAGGGATTAAGCATTTAGAACGAAATCTAATGTAGGAAAATGGTACTTTACTCTTGATCGGTACGTTGGGACTTAGAAAATATTCGGCCGTACGCGGCGCGTCTCGGCGCTTCGAACAGCTCCGGTGTCCCCATTATTTTCGATTTACGGCTAAAATAAATTTTTCTAATTTTTTTCAATAACATATTCTTGCTTAAATAACTTTTTTACATAGGGATTAAGCATTTAGAACGATACATTGTTTAAAATAATGGCACTTTACTCTTGACATTTTACGGTTTTTTCAATTTTCTGAAAAATCCTATCATTAGATTTTTTTAAAAATACGATATTCTTGCTTAACTAACGTTTCTACATAGGGATTAAGCATTTAGAACGAAATCTAATGTCAGAAAATGGCACTTTACTCTTGACATTTTTCGGTTTTTTCAATTTTCTGGAAAATCCTATCATTAGATTTTTTTAAAAATACGATATTCTTGCTTAACTAACGTTTTTACATAGGGATTAAGCATTTAGAACGAAATCTAATGTAGGAAAATGGTACTTTACTCTTGATCGGTACGTTGGGACTTTGAAAATATTCGGGCGTACGCGGCGCGCTCGGCGCTTCGAACAGCTCCGGTGTCCCCATTATTTTCGATTTACGGCTAAAATAAATTTTTCTAATTTTTTTCAATAACATATTCCTGCTAAAATAACTGTTTTACATAGGGATTAAGCATTTAGAACGATACATTGTTTAAAATAAGGGCACTTTACTCTTGATATTTTACGGTTTTTTCAATTTTCTGAAAAATCCTATCATTAGATTTTTTTAAAAATACGATATTCTTGCTTAACTAACGTTTTTACATAGGGATTAAGCATTTAGAACGAAATCTAATGTCAGAAAATGGCACTTTACTCTTGACATTTTTCGGTTTTTTCAATTTTCTGGGAAATCCTATCATTAGATTTTTTTAAAAATACGATATTCTTGCTTAACTAACGTTTTTACATAGGGATTAAGCATTTAGAACGAAATCTAATGTAGGAAAATGGTACTTTACTCTTGATCGGTACGTTGGGACTTAGAAAATATTCGGCCGTACGCGGCGCGTCTCGGCGCTTCGAACAGCTCCGGTGTCCCCATTATTTTCGATTTACGGCTAAAATAAATTTTTCTAATTTTTTTCAATAACATATTCTTGCTTAAATAACTTTTTTACATAGGGATTAAGCATTTAGAACGATACATTGTTTAAAATAATGGCACTTTACTCTTGACATTTTACGGTTTTTTCAATTTTCTGAAAAATCCTATCATTAGATTTTTTTAAAAATACGATATTCTTGCTTAACTAACGTTTCTACATAGGGATTAAGCATTTAGAACGAAATCTAATGTCAGAAAATGGCACTTTACTCTTGACATTTTTCGGTTTTTTCAATTTTCTGGAAAATCCTATCATTAGATTTTTTTAAAAATACGATATTCTTGCTTAACTAACGTTTTTACATAGGGATTAAGCATTTAGAACGAAATCTAATGTAGGAAAATGGTACTTTACTCTTGATCGGTACGTTGGGACTTAGAAAATATTCGGCCGTACGCGGCGCGTCTCGGCGCTTCGAACAGCTCCGGTGTCCCCATTATTTTCGATTTACGGCTAAAATAAATTTTTCTAATTTTTTTCAATAACATATTCTTGCTTAAATAACTTTTTTACATAGGGATTAAGCATTTAGAACGATACATTGTTTAAAATAATGGCACTTTACTCTTGACATTTTACGGTTTTTTCAATTTTCTGAAAAATCCTATCATTAGATTTTTTTAAAAATACGATATTCTTGCTTAACTAACGTTTCTACATAGGGATTAAGCATTTAGAACGAAATCTAATGTCAGAAAATGGCACTTTACTCTTGACATTTTTCGGTTTTTTCAATTTTCTGGAAAATCCTATCATTAGATTTTTTTAAAAATACGATATTCTTGCTTAACTAACGTTTTTACATAGGGATTAAGCATTTAGAACGAAATCTAATGTAGGAAAATGGTACTTTACTCTTGACCGGTACGTTGGGACTTTGAAAATATTCGGGCGTTCCAATCGCTCGTCTGTTGCATCATAGCGCGTCTCGGCGCAATCGACCGATTCGCTCGACCCATTATTTTCGATTTACGGCTAAAATAAATTTTTCTCGTTTTATTCAATAACATATTCTTGCTTAGATAACTTTTTTACATAGGGATTAAGCATTTAGAACGATATAATGTTTAAAATAAGGGCACTTTACTCTTGACATTTTACGGTTTTTTCAATTTTCTGAAAAATCCTATCATTAGATTTTTTTAAAAATACGATAATCTTGCATAACTAACGTTTCTACATAGGGATTAAGCATTTAGAACGAAATTTAATGTCAGAAAATGGCACTTTACTCTTGACATTTTTCGGTTTTTTCAATTTTCTGGAAAATCCTATCATTAGATTTTTTTAAAAATACGATATTCTTGCTTAACTAACGTTTTTACATAGGGATTAAGTATTTAGAACGAAATCTAATGTAGGAAAATGGTACTTTACTCTTGATCGGTACGTTGGGACTTTGAAAATATTCGGGCGTACGCGGCGCGCTCGGCGCTTCGAACAGCTCCGGTGTCCCCATTATTTTCGATTTACGGCTAAAATAAATTTTTCTAATTTTTTTCAATAACATATTCCTGCTAAAATAACTGTTTTACATAGGGATTAAGCATTTAGAACGATACATTGTTTAAAATAAGGGCACTTTACTCTTGATATTTTACGGTTTTTTCAATTTTCTGAAAAATCCTATCATTAGATTTTTTTAAAAATACGATATTCTTGCTTAACTAACGTTTCTACATAGGGATTAAGCATTTAGAACGAAATCTAATGTCAGAAAATGGCACTTTACTCTTGACATTTTTCGGTTTTTTCAATTTTCTGGGAAATCCTATCATTAGATTTTTTTAAAAATACGATATTCTTGCTTAACTAACGTTTTTACATAGGGATTAAGCATTTAGAACGAAATCTAATGTAGGAAAATGGTACTTTACTCTTGATCGGTACGTTGGGACTTTGAAAATATTCGGGCGTTCCAATCGCTCGTCTGTTGCATCATAGCGCGTCTCGGCGCAATCGACCGATTCGCTCGATCCATTATTTTCGATTTACGGCTAAAATAAATTTTTCTAATTTTTTTCAATAACATATTCCTGCTAAAATAACTTTTTTACATAGGGATTAAGCATTTAGAACGATACATTGTTTAAAATAAGGGCACTTTACTCTTGACATTTTACGGTTTTTTCAATTTTCTGAAAAATCCTATCATTAGATTTTTTTAAAAATACGATATTCTTGCTTAACTAACGTTTCTACATAGGGATTAAGCATTTAGAACGAAATCTAATGTCAGAAAATGGCACTTTACTCTTGACATTTTTCGGTTTTTTCAATTTTCTGGGAAATCCTATCATTAGATTTTTTTAAAAATACGATATTCTTGCTTAACTAACGTTTTTACATAGGGATTAAGCATTTAGAACGAAATCTAATGTAGGAAAATGGTACTTTACTCTTGATCGGTACGTTGGCACTTAGAAAATATTCGGGCGTTCCAATCGCTCGTCTGTTGCATCATAGCGCGTCTCGGCGCAATCGACCGATTCGCTCGATCCATTATTTTCGATTTACGGCTAAAATAAATTTTTCTCATTTTATTCAATAACATATTCCTGCTAAAATAACTTTTTTACATAGGGATTAAGCATTTAGAACGATACATTGTTTAAAATAAGGGCACTTTACTCTTGACATTTTACGGTTTTTTCAATTTTCTGAAAAATCCTATCATTAGATTTTTTTAAAAATACGATATTCTTGCTTAACTAACGTTTCTACATAGGGATTAAGCATTTAGAACGAAATCTAATGTCAGAAAATGGCACTTTACTCTTGACATTTTACGGTTTTTTCAATTTTCTGGGAAATCCTATCATTAGATTTTTTTAAAAATACGATATTCTTGCTTAACTAACGTTTTTACATAGGGATTAAGCATTTAGAACGAAATCTAATGTAGGAAAATGGTACTTTACTCTTGATCGGTACGTTGGGACTTAGAAAATATTCGGCCGTACGCGGCGCGTCTCGGCGCTTCGAACAGCTCCGGTGTCCCCATTATTTTCGATTTACGGCTAAAATAAATTTTTCTAATTTTTTTCAATTACATATTCTTGCTTAGATAACTTTTTTACATAGGGATTAAGCATTTAGAACGACATATTGTTTAAAATAATGGTACTTTACTCTTGTGATTTTTCGGTTTTTTTTGATTATTTGGAAAAATAAATTTTTGTAATTTTTTTAAATACGATATTCGTGATCAGTGAACGATTTCACATATGGATTAAGCATTTAGAATCGTGCGGAAGCGTTATTAAAAAAGTTTACTCGATGCGATGGGACTTTGAAAAGTTTGTGAAAATTTTCATATTGGGAAAAAATGTGTAATTTTTTGTCTAGTTTACGGTGGTGTAATTTATTTTAATGTTTACTATAAATTTTTTTTTCGTTCGTTCACGCGCTATGTTACAACAGCACGGCCGGGCGGTCTGTTGCCGCGGCGGTTTACACTCGTAAGCGCGCGTGCTATTCGGCCGGCGGCGCCGGCGTCCTTGCCGGCCGTTCGGTATCTATAAGAGATACACGGTCCGTGCGAGGCGGACGGAGCAGAGCGGGTTTTGGGCCAATTCTACGATCTCGGTCGAGAAGCTGTCTCAGAGCTCCTTCGGGGCTTCGGTCCTGACTGTTTCGTGCCGTTTACGTTACGGACTTTTCTCCACACAGCGTGGCCACGGGTCGGTGTCTTTGACCGAATGGCCCATATGTGGCAAGCCCTACGGGGTTGGTTACCCGTATGCACTTTGTATGTATACTCGTACTCACTGAGCAATCGACTCTTCTGTCCGAGCGATGGAAAAATTTTTTAAAATGCATCTGTAAGATTTGGAAGCAAATCGTACCAATTGAAAACTGTGGCTAAAATGAATAGCCCAGTGGAGAGAGAAAACTATCAAAAAACTGATTTTTTAAATCAAGAGGTGTCAGAAATCGAAATGCCTAGCGCGAGCGGAAGAACACGCTTTCTCGCCAGTCCAGCATGTGTCCTGTCCGTTCTTCCTCGGCTTGCCGATTTTGCCCAGATCAGAGGTTTCGTGCTTCCGGCGGTCAGAAGATCAGCGTGAGCGTACGCGCTTCCACGACTATGGCATCACCCATGTACTTTTTCCTTTGAATATATTTGAGTACATAAAAAATATTAAAACATATAGAGAGAACTGTGTCTTGGATCTTAAAAATTTGTCAATAGCGATGATATATTATTACTTAACTTGAAGTATTTGTACGTTTTAGCTGGGACGTACATTTATCTTACAAGATGTTAATAGCGAGACTCTTGAAGATAAAATTATCTTGTGATTTTATGAAGGCAAAGATAGAAACGTACGAAGCTGGCGTACGTAGAAAAATGTGATTTTACGATATAACAAAAATATAATACGTACGTTTTTGGGCGTACGGTAAAATATCTGTATGGTAGAAAAATGAAAGAAATTGAGCGTTAAAGAAGATATGTTACAAGCGCGGAATGTGGCAAAACTTGTACATATTTGAAAGAGAAAAGTGGTGTGTCGACCTGACATATATATATGAAACAGGCGACGATGGAAAAGGATTTAAATTTTGTCCATTTTATATATACATATTGTATAGTTCCCTGGTTGATCCTGCCAGTAGTCATATGCTTGTCTCAAAGATTAAGCCATGCATGTCTCAGTACATGCCGTATTAAGGTGAAACCGCGAATGGCTCATTAAATCAGTTATGGTTTCTTAGATCGTACTAAAATTTACTTGGATAACTGTGGTAATTCTAGAGCTAATACATGCAAAACAGAGTTCCGACCAGAGATGGTAGGAACGCTTTTATTAGATCAAAACCAATCGGTGGCGGGTGTTTACACTCGTCCATCGTTTGCTTTGGTGACTCTGAATAACTTTGTGCTGATCGCATGGTCTTATAGCACCGGCGACGCATCTTTCAAATGTCTGCCTTATCAACTGTCGATGGTAGGTTCTGCGCCTACCATGGTTGTAACGGGTAACGGGGAATCAGGGTTCGATTCCGGAGAGGGAGCCTGAGAAACGGCTACCACATCCAAGGAAGGCAGCAGGCGCGCAAATTACCCACTCCCGGCACGGGGAGGTAGTGACGAAAAATAACGATACGGGACTCATCCGAGGCCCCGTAATCGGAATGAGTACACTTTAAATCCTTTAACGAGGATCCATTGGAGGGCAAGTCTGGTGCCAGCAGCCGCGGTAATTCCAGCTCCAATAGCGTATATTAAAGTTGTTGCGGTTAAAAAGCTCGTAGTTGAATCTGTGTGTCACAGTGTCGGTTCATCGCTCGCGGTGTTTAACTGGCATTATGTGGTACGTCCTACCGGTGGGCTTTGCTCTTCACGGGGCGGTCCAACTAATATCCCATCGCGGTGCTCTTCACTGAGTGTCGAGGTGGGCCGGTACGTTTACTTTGAACAAATTAGAGTGCTCAAAGCAGGCTACCTTCGCCTGAATACTGTGTGCATGGAATAATGGAATAGGACCTCGGTTCTATTTTGTTGGTTTTCGGAACCCCGAGGTAATGATTAATAGGGACAGATGGGGGCATTCGTATTGCGACGTTAGAGGTGAAATTCTTGGATCGTCGCAAGACGGACAGAAGCGAAAGCATTTGCCAAAAATGTTTTCATTAATCAAGAACGAAAGTTAGAGGTTCGAAGGCGATCAGATACCGCCCTAGTTCTAACCATAAACGATGCCAGCTAGCGATCCGCCGAAGTTCCTACGATGACTCGGCGGGCAGCTTCCGGGAAACCAAAGCTTTTGGGTTCCGGGGGAAGTATGGTTGCAAAGCTGAAACTTAAAGGAATTGACGGAAGGGCACCACCAGGAGTGGAGCCTGCGGCTTAATTTGACTCAACACGGGAAACCTCACCAGGCCCGGACACCGGAAGGATTGACAGATTGATAGCTCTTTCTTGATTCGGTGGGTGGTGGTGCATGGCCGTTCTTAGTTGGTGGAGCGATTTGTCTGGTTAATTCCGATAACGAACGAGACTCTAGCCTGCTAAATAGACGTAATTATGGTATCTCGAAGGCTCTCGGCTTCTGCCGGTGGGGTTTTTACTACCAACGTACAAACAAATCTTCTTAGAGGGACAGGCGGCTTCTAGCCGCACGAGATTGAGCAATAACAGGTCTGTGATGCCCTTAGATGTTCTGGGCCGCACGCGCGCTACACTGAAGGAATCAGCGTGTGTTCCCTGGCCGAAAGGCCCGGGTAACCCGCTGAACCTCCTTCGTGCTAGGGATTGGGGCTTGCAATTATTCCCCATGAACGAGGAATTCCCAGTAAGCGCGAGTCATAAGCTCGCGTTGATTACGTCCCTGCCCTTTGTACACACCGCCCGTCGCTACTACCGATTGAATGATTTAGTGAGGTCTTCGGACTGGTGCGCGGCAATGTTTCGGCATTGCCGATGATGCCGGGAAGATGACCAAACTTG
Organism: Megalopta genalis; assembly: GCF_051020955.1. NCBI lineage: Eukaryota > Metazoa > Arthropoda > Insecta > Hymenoptera > Halictidae > Megalopta > Megalopta genalis. The sequence continues at coordinate 869,079 of NW_027476124.1, forward strand.
ATTATTTAGAGGAAGTAAAAGTCGTAACAAGGTTTCCGTAGGTGAACCTGCGGAAGGATCATTACAATGTTCCAATATATCTCAAAGAGAGAGGAGAGGAGGAGAGAAAATGAATTCGATTAGTTTGTGGATAAGAATTCATATAAAAAAAAAAGATATTGTTGAGCCCGCCAGATCATTCGTGCGTGATTTACACGGCAGACGTGTGTACTACACGTATTAGGCCTTTGATCTGCGTTGCGTAGGCCATCTTCTCGATAGAGAGAAAGCCAATGTATTCTTTTTTCTTTCTTTACACACACACACACAGTTGTAGTAGGACAGGGAGGGATGCGAGCGTGCTAATCACGCTTCCTCAAGTCTTCGCTGTGGTGTAAAAAAAAAAAAGAAAAAAAGGAATCGTTGGGAAAGTCCAAAGGACGAAAATATCGGGCAGTCTGAAGATAACTTAATGCTCGTTTACATTGGTATCAAGAGAGACCGGCTTGTGTAGCTCGTTTCAATGCTGTGTCGTTGTCATTGACACCCTACTCTGTTGCGCGCTAGTGGCAGCATGAGCGTGGGACGTATATATATATGACACCCAGCTAGAGCCGGCCGTGAGTCCGTCCGGTGTAAATAACGACGAAAGGAGAGAGAAACTTTTCGAATCCAGTATCGGGTTGATAATTGTCCAGTTTGAATATCCATATCCCCGTCGTTTTTGGAGGTGATATACTCTCTGTGTTTCTTCGATAGAAGGCTTTTCAATGTTCTATTCGCTCCGACCGTCGAACTTGCAAGAAAACAGTGGTTTTGGATTTGCTCGTACATATATATATGGTTTCGACGGAAATATCTCGTTCTTTAAGGGACAATTATGTCGTTGTACGACGACTCCCGAATCTCCTTCGCGCGCTGGTTGGAGCTCTTCGGGTATCGG
>NW_027476124.1:875000-882500 GCF_051020955.1 Megalopta genalis
CGTTGTACATGTAGTACTTCGCATAATGGCGAGGCCCTTGAACTAAGCATACGGGCTGTGGCGTGTTCATGTACAGCATTGAATATGCTGTACTACTCCCTACCGGGGGACTGTTGTCACTTGTGGCTGCAGTCCCCCGCGTCACGTTATGCGGTTTTTCTGGTCTGACCGGAATGCCGCATTTTCGTTGTCTGAGCGCGCCACGTAGCAACATGCCGCTGGATCTAGAAATCGGGATGCAACCAATCACCTGGGCAACCCAGGCCGCAAGGGGCAAACGTGCCCTAGCCACACTTGAGCCTCCACGAAAAAGGTACCGCTGGATAGCTCGTGTTCTCAAAACGCAGCGAACCGAACGAAGTGTGGTGGAGAGGAAGAGGCAGCCTCTCCGACTGCTGTCTCCCGCGTGTTTGCCGTGCGTGGCGACCCTTGTCGTCGGAAAAGAGGATCCTGGGATCTGAGGGGGCCCTCTCCTGCGGGTGAGACGTCCCCAACACGTACCTTTGGCCTCTGCTTCGGCTAGATGGGAGGCTGGACGAGAAAAGCAGCCCTGGTCCAGTCAATCGGCTTGGAACGACCATACGCTTCGGCGAGTGGGTTCTGACGGGCGAGGACGCGGGCTGGGTTGAGTAATCGGCCCAGTCAGCAGACTATGTCCGGTGCGTAGCCCTAACCCAGCCTGATGGCGGGTTCCAAAATGTGTGGGTCGGTGGTGGCCGGGGAGCGTACCGGATGAAGGCAAAGATCTAACTATGGGATCTAAATTGAAAGTACAAATTGAACGTTCGAAGTCGGCGGGTCCAGCTCCTACTCGGAGTGAAGCCGTCGCCACAGACGCGGAAGCTACAGCAGCAGCTGTTAGCCCTCCTGCGTCTGCGAAAAAGACAAGGTCCGGGAAGGTGTTGAACATCGCCAATCCTCGTGTGACCTTGGAGAGATGCGTGACACCCACGCGAGCGGTCTCGGTGAAAACTGAGGCCACGGTAGAAGGCGCGCCGGACACCGGTAACGTGGGGACAGCGCCCAAGTCGGGGGACTCCCCCAGCCGCAAGGCTGGGAAGGAGAAACCCAGAAAAATCGAATCAGTCAAAGACACGCTCGTGAAGGTGCAACCGGCACCCGTGCGTGTCGAAGACCCCGAAGGTGGCGGTTGGAAAACCGTCACCAAAAAGTCGAAGCGTGCCAAGCCAGTCGCACCTACTGGCAAGGCCGCAGCAAACCAGGCCAGGAAATCGAAGGGGACGGTTTCCGGGCACAAGGTACGGCCTCTCGATCTCGTGAGAGACGAAGCCTTCAGGCGAGTATCGGAGATACGGACCTTTTGCTTTCGACCCGAGTCGAAAGTCAACAAGGAGTCCGGGTCGAAGATACTAGCAGAAGTCGGAGCACTCAACGAGTTGGTCCAGGAGCTGATTCAACGAAACAGCTTCGTCGAAGGGCAACTCGCCGCGGTCAGGGCGGACCTAAAAGCGCGTCCTGCCGTAATGAGTGCGGCGCGACCTGGGCCGTCCAAGGGAACCCTCCCGAAGACGGTCTCCAATGCCGCGCAGTTGACCTACGCCCAAGTGGCAAAGGTCAACCAGTCAGCGACTCCGGAGGCGAGAAGACCACCGACACAATACGTGGTGCGTATCTTCCCGCCAAAGGATAAAGGACAGAACAGCGATGCTACTAAGAGAGCTGTTCTGTCGATCGTAAAACCTGCGAAGGAGGCGATCCGTGTCAGATCGGTTCGACGCATCCACTCCGGTGGCATCGTCGTCGAAACCGATCGCAAGGAGGACCTAAAAGCCTTCGTAGGCAATAAGAAGCTGGCGAGTGCGGGACTGTCCGTCTCCTTGCCCAGCAAACGGGACCCCGAGGTCCTGATTTATGACATTCCGAAAGGGATGGGCAAGGAGGAAATTGCCTCCAGTCTTTGGAGGCAAAACCTCTCTGAGGCGTCCCAGAAGGATGTGCCTTCGGGTGTTCGGGTCAGTCGCATGGCTGGCAAGACCCCGGAGACAGCCAACTGGGTAGTGGCCGTCAGTCCGCAGATTCGTCGGCGGCTGGCGCAGAGAGGGGACCGGGTGTACCTCGGGTGGAGTTCCTGTCGTGTGCGGGACTTCATACAGGTCACCCGATGCTATAAGTGCCAGCGCTTCGGGCACACGGCGAAGCGCTGCAAATTCAAAGAGGATGTCTGCGGACATTGTGCCGAAAAAGGGCACGGGTATGCGCTCTGTAACAGGAAGAGCAAGCCTCCGGTTTGCTCCAACTGTAAAGACAGAGGGCGACCATCTGAGCATAAGTCGCGAGACCCGGCCTGCGCCTCCTATCAGGAAGCGCTGGTTTTGGAGATGTCTCGTATAAGACGCGAATAATAATTTGAATCTCGAATGGATAGTACAAACGACCGGCGACGCTCGAGAGTCATACGGGTCATGCAGCATAACATGCAGCGGGCCCGAAATGTGACCGACGAAGTCCGGACTGAGATGCATAGGCGAGGGGTAGATGTGTTGCTTGCACAAGAGCCATATAGCTGGCGGGGTACTGTGCCCGGGCTAGGCTTGAGAACGAGGCTGATCACGGCAGGCGAACCGGTGATGGCTGCAATAGCGGTCAGAAACCCGGATCTAACCGTGGTCAAAGTCTCTAACTTGTGCGACACGCATTTGTCCTGTGTCAGCATCTCGGGTTCGTTTGGGAGCTTCTTCCTGATCAGCCAGTACTTTCAATGCTCCGATGACGTTGAATCAGGTCTGGCGCGATTGGAGAGAGCTCTTTCCGCACTTAAGCATAACCGAGTCATTATCTCTGCCGACGTTAACGCAAAATCAGCCCAGTGGGGCAGCGCGGAGACGGACGTGAGAGGCCGTAAACTCGAAGAGTTTATCGTGAGCCATGGCTTGGTTGTCTTGAACGAGGCTGGAAACGCTCCGACGTTTTCCAGCCCTAGTGGACAGTCATACATCGACGTCACACTATCGACACCTGATATTTGCGACAAGGTGCGAGGTTGGAAGGTCCGCGAGGACCTGACGACCAGCGACCACCGAGTCATAGAGTTTTCTTTGAGTTTTTGCGCCGAGGACGGTGCTGCCGAAATTAGTAGCAACAGCAGCACCAACCGGAACGGATTATTACCAAGGTTCCGACTCCGAAGCGCAAAATGGCCCGAGTTCGACAAGGCGCTGCAGGAAAGTAAGAGGAGTATATCCCCCGATCCATTGAACAATAAGGGGGATGTCGAACATCTAGCACAGGAGATCGAAAGAATGATCGTCCAAGCGTGCGACTCCTCGATGCCAACCAAGCAGTGGCATTCAAAATCCGTCCCATGGTGGACGGCCGACCTGACGAGGCAAAAGAGGCGAGTCTACAAACTTAGACGAGCCTCGCAGAACGCAGCATGTTCAGAGGAGCAGAGGGCGGCCAAGAGGACCGAGTATCTTAAACAGAGAAAGGCCTACAAAGCCGCCATCAAAGCTGCTCGGTCGCACAGCTGGCGTGCATTCGTGACCGAGCAGGGAAACAAGGAACCCTGGGGCCTCATTTATAAGATCACGAGGCAGAAGATGACAGCCAGCACGGTCATCTCGAATATAAATCGTAACACTGCCCAGGGTTACACCACAGACTGGGACTCCACCGCTTCCGCGCTGCTGGAGGGGTTAATTCCGGACGATAGCCCCGCGAATGACTCCCCGGATCATGCGCGAGTCAGGAGGGAAGCTGCCATCGAGCCGGAGAGTGAGGACGCCAGTCCCTTCACCCTCTCGGAGCTCAGATCGGCGGTCAACCGACTGAAGAGCGGCAAGTGTCCAGGCCTAGATCGGATCGAGCCGGAGATTTTAAAACGTTCGTGTAATACAATCTCACGCGAGCTCCTCCGACTCTACAACGGATGCCTGGCACACGGAGTCTTTCCCGTGGAATGGAAAGTCGGGTCCATCATTACCATCCTTAAAGGACCCGAGAAACCTGAAACGGAGATAAAGTCCTACAGACCAATATGCTTGCTTTCGGTCGTAGGCAAAGTCTTGGAGAAGCTAATCGCTACGCGATTAGCTAGTTTGTTTTTGCACCCCGACTACGCCTCCGATCGGCAATACGGATTCAGGCCGCATCGATCCACGACTGATGCCGTGGTAAAGATGAGGGAGCTTGCGTCCGGTCGAGAGGAAAAGTACGTCGTGGGTCTGCTCTTCGACATTGCTGCGGCCTTTGACAATGTCTGGTGGCCAAGCATACTCAACGCGTTGAGGAAGCGAGGCTGCCCAAAAAACCTATTTAGATTGGTGGTCGACTACTTCGACGGCCGCGTGGTGACTATGGTGTCTGATCGCGGTGCAGTGCGGAAGAAAGTCACTAAGGGCTGCCCACAGGGATCAATTCTTGGTCCGAGCTGTTGGAACTTAGTCTTCGACGAGGTTCTACAGCTCTTATCGAACGCCGGGCTCGCTTGCGAGCCCATCGCCTATGCAGACGACCTTCTTGTCTTGATCTTCGCGAACAGCAGGAAGGGTCTAGAAAGCAATGGCCAATTGGTTGTGGACACCATTTCTCGCTGGTGCGACCAGCAGAAATTGTCGCTGTCTGCGACCAAGACCGAGATGTTTTTCTTAAAAGGCTCTCTCGACAGAGAGAGGCCACCTGTGATAAAAGTAGGAGGTCGGAATATTGCCGTCAAGGACTCTGTGCGTTACCTTGGCGTGCATTTTGACTCTAGACTGGGTATCCATTCCCATGTCGAGTATTTGAATGCTAAGTCCTTGCGAACGTTTAATGCGCTAGCAAGGATTGCTAAGTCGAACTGGGGATTGGGATATCGGACGATGCGTACTTTGTACCGCGGCTTGTTTGTCCCAATCGTCACGTATGCTGCCGCGGGCTGGGCAGACCGCCTTACCTCTGGGACGAGTAAAGTGCTCACCAGGGCGCAGAGGCATGTTCTGCTTGGCTGCGTCAAAGCCTACAGGACAGTCTCCACTGATGCGATCCCCGTGATCGCCGGGGAGATACCTGTGGACTTGGCGATAGCGGAGTTCAGCTGCGTGTACAAAGCCAGGAAGAAACTCGGGTTCCAACATGGAACCTATCAAGTGAGTCAGGCCGAATTGGCTGACGAAGTCGTCACCGAAGCCCAAGTTCGCAGAAGGCTGAGGGAGGCGACTTTAGAGATGTGGCAGCAGAGATGGTCGTCCTCGACGAAGGGTAGGGAAACCTTCCAATACTTCGGCGAGGTATCAGACCGTCTCTCAGCGAGCTGGATCAGAGTCGACCATGATGTAGCGCAGTTCTTGAGCGGACACGGAGACTTCCGTGCGAAGCTCAAGACGTTCGCCCTGGTCGACGACGAGTTGTGCGAATGTGGGGAGGAGGAAACTCCAAACCACGTCCTCTACGATTGTCAGCGTTACGTAGAGGACAGGGAACACCTACGCCAGGCGGCGATTCGAGAAGGATTTCAGTGGCCAATCGACAAAGCCAGCCTGGTGTCAGAGCAGCTGTTTCAGGAGTTCCGAAAATTCGCACGATCCGTAAGCAAGACTAAGAAGCGAACATAGAACGAAACTGCATACGGAGCGTGGACTCGTCCAGCTCCGTTGATGTACGGCATGCTGGGCGAACCCCTCGGGGTTCGTCCCCTCGGGCCAGGCTGAAGCCCCTCTTGCGGAGATAAAAGACTTTAACACTACTCCGTAAGAGTGCCTGGATTGGGTTGGACTCGAGGTGGCAGTGGGAGTAGCACGCTGTCTTCCCCTGATACGATGGTGAACGAAGGTAGAGCCCGAACACCAGGCACAAGTCGCAAGAGCGGCCGGTATGGTCCACCAAGGACTTAGGTACGGCCCGTCTCTCAGAGACCACAGTTTGACGACAACACTAACTGTCCCTATCTAAGCGATCATAACGCCATCGACATCCGGCTGCGGGTACCTAGGGCCGCGACGGGAAATCAGGGAGCAACGAACTCTCGGTTCGACACTCGTCGAGCGGATTGGGAGCGGTTCTCGGAGGCCCTGTCCGACCACTCACGGTCGAGGCTCGAAGTCCTGAGTTTGGAGTCGGTGGAAGATGTAAATAGGATGGCAGAGACGCTCACAGCCGTCATCACTGACGCCTGCACCGCGTCAATGCCTAAGAAGAGAAAATTTAGAAAGTCCAACCCGTGGTGGACCAAAGAGCTAACAAAGCTCAAAAAGGCCGTGTACAGGCAGAGGCGTGCCTTCCAGAAGACGATAGACGGACCCTCCCGCCTCCAAAAACTGCAGGAATACCGTACTTCGTTGCGGAACTACAGTAGGAAGGTGAAGAGGACGAAACGGGAAAGCTGGCAAAACTTCGTGACGTCGAACGGGAACACGGAGCCCTGGGGCATCGTATACAAGCTCCAGGCAAATAAACTCCGTGTAGAGAAAGTGATAAGCACACTCCGGCGCAACAATAAAAGTACAACCGGTGCTTTAGAAACCGCCAGCGAGCTTCTGGAAGCCCACGTCCCTGACGACCGACCTGAACTCGATTCGCCGACACAAAGGGTTCTCCGGGAAGAGGCGCGAATCGCCCCGAATACCGCCGACGCCTCGCCCTTTTCCTTGGTGGAGGTGGCCGGAGCAATTCGTTCCTTCGAAAATAAAAAGGTGCCAGGACCGGACCTCATCGAGGTACAGGTCCTGAAGGCCTCCGCGAAAACGATCCTCGGGGAACTCTCGCGACTATTCAATGGGTGCCTTCGATGGGGCGTCTTCCCCTCCGCCTGGAAGGTGGGCTCTCTGAGAATCCTCCTGAAAGGCGAAGGAAAGGACGAGAAGGACCCAAAATCCTACCGACCAATATGTCTCCTCTCCGTGATCGGGAAAACTTTCGAGAAGCTCCTTAAGAGCAGATTAGAGCAGACGGCGATGGCGACGGGACGCATCTCCAGCAGACAGTTCGGGTTTACGCGCGGAAAGTCGACTGAAGATGCAATTGTCGAGTTGCGCCGCATGGTCGATGACACCGAGCATCGGCATGTGATCGCACTACTTTTCGACATTTCCGGAGCCTTCGACAACGTCTGGTGGCCCCTAGTGTTAGGTAGTCTTAGGGATCGAGACTGCCCGCGCAACGTCTTCGAGGTAATCTCCAATTACTTCGAGGACCGCAAGGTCAGTCTCACGATAGGAACAGAAAGGATCTCCAAGCACGTGACAAGAGGATGCCCGCAAGGTTCCGTCCTCGGCCCCGCGTGCTGGAACCTTATGTTCGACGGTCTCCTGAGGTTACTCGAAACCTCAGTTGAGAATAGGTTCTTAGCATACGCGGACGACCTCATCGTCCTCGTGGGGGGAAACAGCCGCAGAGACCTAGAGATCGAGGGTCAACGCGTTGTCGACCAGATCCTAGGTTGGTGCAGGACAGCTAAATTAGAGATATCCGATTCGAAATCGGAAGCAATTGTACTCCGGAATGGGTACGCAGACAGGGAAAAAATAGGCCGACGGGGAGGTTCGCGTCCCGATAGAAAAAGAA
>NW_027476124.1:887500-895000 GCF_051020955.1 Megalopta genalis
AAAACGAGTAATTTCATGTATAAAGTTTAATTAAACTCCCAATAGTTTGCCGGGAAACATCGATTATTCCGATCTAGAAAGAGACAGAGACAGACGATCCGCGTTATGTTAAATATTTCAAGGTTCCCGATTCCACAAAATTATAAAAAGTATACGGCTGTGTAGCGGGGATCAAAACGAGTAATTTCGTGTATAAAGTTTAATTAATATCCCATTACATTGCCGGGAAACATCAATACTTCGATCGCGCGAGAGAGACAGAGAAACGAACAGTCTTTTTTTCGATTTACGGCTAAAATAAATTTTTCTCATTTTATTCAATAACATATTCTTGCTTAGATAACTTTTTTACATAGGGATTAAGCATTTAGAACGATATAATGTTTAAAATAAGGGCACTTTACTCTTGACATTTTACGGTTTTTTCAATTTTCTGAAAAATCCTATCATTAGATTTTTTTAAAAATACGATAATCTTGCATAACTAACGTTTCTACATAGGGATTAAGCATTTAGAACGAAATCTAATGTCAGAAAATGGCACTTTACTCTTGACATTTTTCGGTTTTTTCAATTTTCTGGAAAATCCTATCATTAGATTTTTTTAAAAATACGATATTCTTGCTTAACTAACGTTTTTACATAGGGATTAAGTATTTAGAACGAAATCTAATGTAGGAAAATGGTACTTTACTCTTGATCGGTACGTTGGGACTTTGAAAATATTCGGGCGTACGCGGCGCGCTCGGCGCTTCGAACAGCTCCGGTGTCCCCATTATTTTCGATTTACGGCTAAAATAAATTTTTCTAATTTTTTTCAATAACATATTCCTGCTAAAATAACTTTTTTACATAGGGATTAAGCATTTAGAACGATACATTGTTTAAAATAAGGGCACTTTACTCTTGACATTTTACGGTTTTTTCAATTTTCTGAAAAATCCTATCATTAGATTTTTTTAAAAATACGATATTCTTGCTTAACTAACGTTTCTACATAGGGATTAAGCATTTAGAACGAAATCTAATGTCAGAAAATGGCACTTTACTCTTGACATTTTTCGGTTTTTTCAATTTTCTGGGAAATCCTATCATTAGATTTTTTTAAAAATACGATATTCTTGCTTAACTAACGTTTTTACATAGGTATTAAGCATTTAGAACGAAATCTAATGTAGGAAAATGGTACTTTACTCTTGATCGGTACGTTGGGACTTTGAAAATATTCGGGCGTTCCAATCGCTCGTCTGTTGCATCATAGCGCGTCTCGGCGCAATCGACCGATTCGCTCGATCCATTATTTTCGATTTACGGCTAAAATAAATTTTTCTCATTTTATTCAATAACATATTCTTGCTTAAATAACTTTTTTACATAGGGATTAAGCATTTAGAACGATACATTGTTTAAAATAAGGGCACTTTACTCTTGACATTTTACGGTTTTTTCAATTTTCTGAAAAATCCTATCATTAGATTTTTTTTAGAATACGATATTCTTGCTTAACTAACGTTTCTACATAGGGATTAAGCATTTAGAACGAAATCTAATGTCAGAAAATGGCACTTTACTCTTGACATTTTCCGGTTTTTTCAATTTTCTGGAAAATCCTATCATTAGATTTTTTTAAAAATACGATATTCTTGCTTAACTAACGTTTTTACATAGGGATTAAGTATTTAGAACGAAATCTAATGTAGGAAAATGGTACTTTACTCTTGATCGGTACGTTGGGACTTTGAAAATATTCGGGCGTACGCGGCGCGCTCGGCGCTTCGAACAGCTCCGGTGTCCCCATTATTTTCGATTTACGGCTAAAATAAATTTTTCTAATTTTTTTCAATAACATATTCCTGCTAAAATAACTTTTTTACATAGGGATTAAGCATTTAGAACGATACATTGTTTAAAATAAGGGCACTTTACTCTTGACATTTTACGGTTTTTTCAATTTTCTGAAAAATCCTATCATTAGATTTTTTTAAAAATACGATATTCTTGCTTAACTAACGTTTCTACATAGGGATTAAGCATTTAGAACGAAATCTAATGTCAGAAAATGGCACTTTACTCTTGACATTTTTCGGTTTTTTCAATTTTCTGGGAAATCCTATCATTAGATTTTTTTAAAAATACGATATTCTTGCTTAACTAACGTTTTTACATAGGTATTAAGCATTTAGAACGAAATCTAATGTAGGAAAATGGTACTTTACTCTTGATCGGTACGTTGGGACTTTGAAAATATTCGGGCGTTCCAATCGCTCGTCTGTTGCATCATAGCGCGTCTCGGCGCAATCGACCGATTCGCTCGATCCATTATTTTCGATTTACGGCTAAAATAAATTTTTCTCATTTTATTCAATAACATATTCTTGCTTAAATAACTTTTTTACATAGGGATTAAGCATTTAGAACGATACATTGTTTAAAATAAGGGCACTTTACTCTTGACATTTTACGGTTTTTTCAATTTTCTGAAAAATCCTATCATTAGATTTTTTTAAAAATACGATATTCTTGCTTAACTAACGTTTTTACATAGGGATTAAGTATTTAGAACGAAATCTAATGTAGGAAAATGGTACTTTACTCTTGATCGGTACGTTGGGACTTAGAAAATATTCGGGCGTACGCGACGCGCTCGGCGCTTCGAACAGCTCCGGTGTCCCCATTATTTTCGATTTACGGCTAAAATAAATTTTTCTAATTTTTTTCAATAACATATTCCTGCTAAAATAACTTTTTTACATAGGGATTAAGCATTTAGAACGATACATTGTTTAAAATAAGGGCACTTTACTCTTGATATTTTACGGTTTTTTCAATTTTCTGAAAAATCCTATCATTAGATTTTTTTAAAAATACGATATTCTTGCTTAACTAACGTTTTTACATAGGGATTAAGCATTTAGAACGAAATCTAATGTAGGAAAATGGTACTTTACTCTTGACCGGTACGTTGGGACTTTGAAAATATTCGGGCGTTCCAATCGCTCGTCTGTTGCATCATAGCGCGTCTCGGCGCAATCGACCGATTCGCTCGACCCATTATTTTCGATTTACGGCTAAAATAAATTTTTCTCATTTTATTCAATAACATATTCTTGCTTAGATAACTTTTTTACATAGGGATTAAGCATTTAGAACGATATAATGTTTAAAATAAGGGCACTTTACTCTTGACATTTTACGGTTTTTTCAATTTTCTGAAAAATCCTATCATTAGATTTTTTTAAAAATACGATATTCTTGCTTAACTAACGTTTCTACATAGGGATTAAGCATTTAGAACGAAATCTAATGTCAGAAAATGGCACTTTACTCTTGACATTTTTCGGTTTTTTCAATTTTCTGGGAAATCCTATCATTAGATTTTTTTAAAAATACGATATTCTTGCTTAACTAACGTTTTTACATAGGGATTAAGCATTTAGAACGAAATCTAATGTAGGAAAATGGTACTTTACTCTTGACCGGTACGTTGGGACTTTGAAAATATTCGGGCGTTCCAATCGCTCGTCTGTTGCATCATAGCGCGTCTCGGCGCAATCGACCGATTCGCTCGACCCATTATTTTCGATTTACGGCTAAAATAAATTTTTCTCATTTTATTCAATAACATATTCTTGCTTAGATAACTTTTTTACATAGGGATTAAGCATTTAGAACGATACATTGTTTAAAATAATGGCACTTTACTCTTGACATTTTACGGTTTTTTCAATTTTCTGAAAAATCCTATCATTAGATTTTTTTAAAAATACGATATTCTTGCTTAACTAACGTTTCTACATAGGGATTAAGCATTTAGAACGAAATCTAATGTCAGAAAATGGCACTTTACTCTTGACATTTTTCGGTTTTTTCAATTTTCTGGAAAATCCTATCATTAGATTTTTTTAAAAATACGATATTCTTGCTTAACTAACGTTTTTACATAGGGATTAAGCATTTAGAACGAAATCTAATGTAGGAAAATGGTACTTTACTCTTGATCGGTACGTTGGGACTTAGAAAATATTCGGCCGTACGCGGCGCGTCTCGGCGCTTCGAACAGCTCCGGTGTCCCCATTATTTTCGATTTACGGCTAAAATAAATTTTTCTAATTTTTTTCAATAACATATTCTTGCTTAAATAACTTTTTTACATAGGGATTAAGCATTTAGAACGATACATTGTTTAAAATAATGGCACTTTACTCTTGACATTTTACGGTTTTTTCAATTTTCTGAAAAATCCTATCATTAGATTTTTTTAAAAATACGATATTCTTGCTTAACTAACGTTTCTACATAGGGATTAAGCATTTAGAACGAAATCTAATGTCAGAAAATGGCACTTTACTCTTGACATTTTTCGGTTTTTTCAATTTTCTGGAAAATCCTATCATTAGATTTTTTTAAAAATACGATATTCTTGCTTAACTAACGTTTTTACATAGGGATTAAGCATTTAGAACGAAATCTAATGTAGGAAAATGGTACTTTACTCTTGACCGGTACGTTGGGACTTTGAAAATATTCGGGCGTTCCAATCGCTCGTCTGTTGCATCATAGCGCGTCTCGGCGCAATCGACCGATTCGCTCGACCCATTATTTTCGATTTACGGCTAAAATAAATTTTTCTCGTTTTATTCAATAACATATTCTTGCTTAGATAACTTTTTTACATAGGGATTAAGCATTTAGAACGATATAATGTTTAAAATAAGGGCACTTTACTCTTGACATTTTACGGTTTTTTCAATTTTCTGAAAAATCCTATCATTAGATTTTTTTAAAAATACGATAATCTTGCATAACTAACGTTTCTACATAGGGATTAAGCATTTAGAACGAAATCTAATGTCAGAAAATGGCACTTTACTCTTGACATTTTTCGGTTTTTTCAATTTTCTGGAAAATCCTATCATTAGATTTTTTTAAAAATACGATATTCTTGCTTAACTAACGTTTTTACATAGGGATTAAGTATTTAGAACGAAATCTAATGTAGGAAAATGGTACTTTACTCTTGATCGGTACGTTGGGACTTTGAAAATATTCGGGCGTACGCGGCGCGCTCGGCGCTTCGAACAGCTCCGGTGTCCCCATTATTTTCGATTTACGGCTAAAATAAATTTTTCTAATTTTTTTCAATAACATATTCCTGCTAAAATAACTGTTTTACATAGGGATTAAGCATTTAGAACGATACATTGTTTAAAATAAGGGCACTTTACTCTTGATATTTTACGGTTTTTTCAATTTTCTGAAAAATCCTATCATTAGATTTTTTTAAAAATACGATATTCTTGCTTAACTAACGTTTCTACATAGGGATTAAGCATTTAGAACGAAATCTAATGTCAGAAAATGGCACTTTACTCTTGACATTTTTCGGTTTTTTCAATTTTCTGGGAAATCCTATCATTAGATTTTTTTAAAAATACGATATTCTTGCTTAACTAACGTTTTTACATAGGGATTAAGCATTTAGAACGAAATCTAATGTAGGAAAATGGTACTTTACTCTTGATCGGTACGTTGGGACTTTGAAAATATTCGGGCGTTCCAATCGCTCGTCTGTTGCATCATAGCGCGTCTCGGCGCAATCGACCGATTCGCTCGATCCATTATTTTCGATTTACGGCTAAAATAAATTTTTCTAATTTTTTTCAATAACATATTCCTGCTAAAATAACTTTTTTACATAGGGATTAAGCATTTAGAACGATACATTGTTTAAAATAAGGGCACTTTACTCTTGACATTTTACGGTTTTTTCAATTTTCTGAAAAATCCTATCATTAGATTTTTTTAAAAATACGATATTCTTGCTTAACTAACGTTTCTACATAGGGATTAAGCATTTAGAACGAAATCTAATGTCAGAAAATGGCACTTTACTCTTGACATTTTTCGGTTTTTTCAATTTTCTGGGAAATCCTATCATTAGATTTTTTTAAAAATACGATATTCTTGCTTAACTAACGTTTTTACATAGGGATTAAGCATTTAGAACGAAATCTAATGTAGGAAAATGGTACTTTACTCTTGATCGGTACGTTGGCACTTAGAAAATATTCGGGCGTTCCAATCGCTCGTCTGTTGCATCATAGCGCGTCTCGGCGCAATCGACCGATTCGCTCGATCCATTATTTTCGATTTACGGCTAAAATAAATTTTTCTCATTTTATTCAATAACATATTCCTGCTAAAATAACTTTTTTACATAGGGATTAAGCATTTAGAACGATACATTGTTTAAAATAAGGGCACTTTACTCTTGACATTTTACGGTTTTTTCAATTTTCTGAAAAATCCTATCATTAGATTTTTTTAAAAATACGATATTCTTGCTTAACTAACGTTTCTACATAGGGATTAAGCATTTAGAACGAAATCTAATGTCAGAAAATGGCACTTTACTCTTGACATTTTTCGGTTTTTTCAATTTTCTGGAAAATCCTATCATTAGATTTTTTTAAAAATACGATATTCTTGCTTAACTAACGTTTTTACATAGGGATTAAGCATTTAGAACGAAATCTAATGTAGGAAAATGGTACTTTACTCTTGATCGGTACGTTGGGACTTTGAAAATATTCGGGCGTTCCAATCGCTCGTCTGTTGCATCATAGCGCGTCTCGGCGCAATCGACCGATTCGCTCGATCCATTATTTTCGATTTACGGCTAAAATAAATTTTTCTCATTTTATTCAATAACATATTCTTGCTTAAATAACTTTTTTACATAGGGATTAAGCATTTAGAACGATACATTGTTTAAAATAAGGGCACTTTACTCTTGACATTTTACGGTTTTTTCAATTTTCTGAAAAATCCTATCATTAGATTTTTTTAAGAATACGATATTCTTGCTTAACTAACGTTTCTACATAGGGATTAAGCATTTAGAACGAAATCTAATGTCAGAAAATGGCACTTTACTCTTGACATTTTTCGGTTTTTTCAATTTTCTGGAAAATCCTATCATTAGATTTTTTTAAAAATACGATATTCTTGCTTAACTAACGTTTTTACATAGGGATTAAGTATTTAGAACGAAATCTAATGTAGGAAAATGGTACTTTACTCTTGATCGGTACGTTGGGACTTTGAAAATATTCGGGCGTACGCGGCGCGCTCGGCGCTTCGAACAGCTCCGGTGTCCCCATTATTTTCGATTTACGGCTAAAATAAATTTTTCTAATTTTTTTCAATAACATATTCCTGCTAAAATAACTTTTTTACATAGGGATTAAGCATTTAGAACGATACATTGTTTAAAATAAGGGCACTTTACTCTTGACATTTTACGGTTTTTTCAATTTTCTGAAAAATCCTATCATTAGATTTTTTTAAAAATACGATATTCTTGCTTAACTAACGTTTCTACATAGGGATTAAGCATTTAGAACGAAATCTAATGTCAGAAAATGGCACTTTACTCTTGACATTTTACGGTTTTTTCAATTTTCTGGGAAATCCTATCATTAGATTTTTTTAAAAATA
>NW_027476124.1:905000-915000 GCF_051020955.1 Megalopta genalis
ACTATATTCGGTGCGTAGCCCTAACTCAGCCTTTGGCGGGTTCCAAATTGTGTGGGTCGGTGGTGGCCGGGGAGCGCACTGGATGAAAGACCAAGACACATTATGGGTCTGAATAAAAATAATGAACAAAAAACTAAGCGTCCAAAGACGACGGGTCCAGCTCCTACTCGGAGTGAAGCCGTCGCCGCAGACGCGGGAACTGCAAATGCAGCTGTCAGTCCCCCCGCGTCTGTGAGAAAGACAAGATCCGGGAAGGTGATTAATATCGCCAATCCTCGTGTGATCTTGCAAAGATGTGTGACTCCCACGCGAGCGGTCTCGGTGAAAACCGAGCCCACGGTAGAAGGTACGCCGGACACCGGTAACGTGGAAGTAATCGAACGAGTCGGAGACACGTCACTCGTGAAGGTGCAGTCGGCACCCGAGCGTGTCGAGGACCCTACTGGTGACGGTTGGCAAACCGTCACCAAAAAGTCAAAGCGAGCCAAGCCGGGCGCACCCACCGGCAAGGCCGCAGTAAACCGGGCCAGGAGACCGAAGGGGACGTTCTCCGGGCAGAAGGTACGGCCTCTCGATCTCGTAAGAGACGAAGCCTTTAGGCGAGTGTCCGAAATACGGACCTTTTGCTTTCGACCTGAGTCGAAAGTCAATAAGGAGTCCGGGTCAAAGATACTCGCCGAGGTTGAGGCACTCAACGAGCTGGTCCAGGAGCTTATTCAACGGAATAGCTTCGTCGAAGGGCAGCTCGCCGCGGTCAGGGCGGACCTAAAAGCGCGTCCTGCCGTAATGAGTGCGATGCGACCTGGGCCGTCCAAGGGAACTCTCCCGAAGACGGCCTGCAACGCCGCGCAGTCGACTTACGCCCATGTGAACAAAGTCGACTGCAAAGGAGCTTCTCCGGAAGCGGGGAGACGGCCACAATCGCAGCATGTGGTAAAAATCTTCCCGCCGAAGGAAAAAGGACAGAGCAGCGAAGTTACGAAGGTTACTGTTCTGTCGCTCGTTAAACCAGCGAAGGAGGCGATCCGAATTAAGTCGGTCCGACGCATCCACTCCGGTGGCATCGTCGTCGAGACCGACCGAAAGGAGGACCTGCAAGCCTTCGTTGGCAATAAGAAGCTCCGGAGCGCGGGTCTGTCCGTCTCCTTACCTACCAAGCGGGACCCCGAGGTTTTAGTTTACGACGTCCCGCGTCGGATGGGTAAGGACGAAATTGCCTCCAGTATTTGGAGGCAAAATCTCTGCGATGCGAACCAGAAGGATGTGCCTTCGGGAATTCGGGTCAGCCGCATGGCTGGCAAGACCCCGGAGACAGCCAACTGGGTCGTTGCCGTCAGTCCGCAGAATCTTCAGCGGCTGAAGCAGAGGGGTAGCCGAGTTTACCTTGGATGGAACTCCTGTCGTGTACGGGATTTCGTCCAGGTGCTTCGGTGCTACCGTTGTCAACGCTTCGGGCATACCTCGAAGCGTTGTAAATTCAAGGAGGACGTGTGCGGTCACTGCTCCCAAAAGGGGCATACCTTCACGCTCTGTAGCAAGAAGAGTGAACCTCCGGTCTGCTCTAATTGCAAGGACAGAGGGTGGGCTAGTGCACACAAGTCGCGGGACCCAGCTTGCGCTTCCTATCAGGCGGCGCTAGCTTTGGAGTCGTCCCGTGTCCGACTTGAGTGACGGGCAGACGTGGACTTGTCCACTCCGCCATTCGAACGGCATGCTGGGCGGACCCCTCGGGGTTCGTCCCCTCGGGCCAGGCTGAAGCCCCTCTTGCGGAGATAATTGACTTTAACACTACTCCGTCAAGAGTGCCTGGATTGGGTTGGACTCGAGGTGGCAGAGGGAGTAGCACGTTGTCTTCCCCTGTCACGATAACGAACGAGGGTAGAGCCAGACCATCGGCACGCGTCGAGAGAGCGGCTAGTATAGTCCACATAGGACCCAGGCATAGCCCATCTTTAGACTCACAACGACGACACTAACTGTCCCTATCTAGGGACTGACTCCGCTCTCAACCGCCGTGGTGAACGGACGTGCGACAAGTCGCTCCGAAGTTAATCCGCGTCGTTTCGTAAACGGTAGTTTGAAAGTGACGAAAATTAAAAATTTTTTGTACCAACGTGCAGTGCTTTTTACCGACAACAACCTTGTGCAGTTCATTTGCTAATTGTTTTAACGTTAAAAAAGTTATAAGCATAAACATTTACTTTAAATTGTTCGCGTCCGTAAATTTTGACTACCTGCGCCGTCCCGGATTACAAGGGTCGCCGGCCAGGTAACGGTACCGCTTAACGGTAAAAGTAACGGTTTCTCGGCCTGTAGTACATTCCTCCGCGAAAACTCCTTAGCAACCGTCCCTAGTTACGCGCAAATTTCTTGATACGTACATTATTTTTCACGTGTGAGTTTCCAAAAATCCGAAGAAAAAAAATCCGTGTGCAACTCCTAGACGACCTGGACGCCAGCCCAGCAGCCAACCGCCAGCCGACAAACCCACCACCTCGCCAGCCGACCACAACAGACAGGATGGAAGCCGATACATCCGATACAGAGGGCTACATCAAAGTAAGTAAACGCAACAGAAAAAATAAACGTAGAATAGTCTCCGACGCAGAATTAGATTCTGACACCCCGCTAACCAACGTGCCCTCTCAAAAGCCCCCCAAAACCCGGAGAAAATCCGAAGCCCCTTCTCCGCCCCCGGTCACACCTGCCCCCAACAATCCGCAAAACAACAGCAGCAAGACGGCCGCCGTCACTCCCTCCCCCGATCTCACCGCGAACGAACTTCGCTTAAAATCCGAAAAGGTCTCAATGGCCTTATTGAACTTCTTAATGGACCAGGACAACGGTCTCTATCCCGAAGCATCGCAGTTTATCGCCAGTAAACTCGCGAAACTGCAAAGTATCCTTGGAGCGTCCCTCCTCCGCTGCAGTAACCTCGAGGGCCAAATCCACGCCATCACCTCCGAAAATAAAATGCAGCGCAAGACCCTCGAGACAGTCACTGAAAAGTGTCAAGTCTCGAAAGAACCCTCCCGACCCACCACCTACGCCGAAAGAGTCGGAGTCCGCTCCAAAACTGCGGCTCTTTCAAATTTAAAACAGAACCCTCCTAGCGCGATCACGATCCTTCCACAGGATCCCAAGGTCTTCGAATCCAGTGAGAAGACCAAGGAAGCAGTCCTGAAGCTCGTTTCCCCTTCCGAGAACAAATTGCAAATAAAGAGCATCAGGAGGATCCAGGGCAACGGGATCCTAGTCGAGTCCTCTAAAAATTCTGACCTAACCACCCTTCAAGGCAACGCGCAGTTGAAAGCTGCCGGCCTAATAGTAGGAGCCCCGCTAAAGAAAAATCCCAGAATAATATTGTACGACGTCCCGAAACTCGAGAGTGACGAAGCCACACTTAAGGCTATCGTCAACCAGAATCTCGACGGCCCCGAAAAATCTATTTCCCAACAGATCAAACTCGCATTTAAATCAGGCGACAAAAACAGAGATAGATGCAACTGGATTCTAGAAGTGTCTAAACAGGCCCGCGACATCCTCGTCAAGAAAGAGCGAGTCTACGTCGCATGGAATTGTTGCCGCGTCAACGATTACATCGCGGCGACCCGCTGTTACAAGTGCCACAGCTTCGGTCACACGACGAAATACTGCCGCGCCGAGAAAGACATTTGTGGTCATTGCGCCGAGCAAGACCACACTTTCAAAACATGCCCAAACAAGGCCAAACCGTCCTGCTGCCATAATTGCCAGAAAACCGGCAAACCCGCCACCCACTCTGTCACCCACAGCGAATGTCCGGCATACATCGCTGCTATAAATCAGGTCCTCGCTCGCACGGATTATGGTTTATAAACCTAACCACTCCCAATCCATGCCCACCCTTAAAATAGGCCAAGTATCCACTAGACGCAACACAAGTAGCACACGAATCCTAAAAGTAGCACAAATAAACGCCGGAGGTTCTAAGACAGTGACTGACGAACTCAGACAGATAGCGACAAACAAAAAGATGGATATACTCTTGCTTCAGGAGCCCTACAGTAACGCGAACTCCATCCCAGGCTTCGGAATTACTACAAAAATCATAACCGACAAAAAACGCTTTTCAAAAATCTCTACCGCGGACAAAATTAAATCAGCAATAGTTATTTTCAACACCGAAATAGAAGCCCTTAAGATCGCACAAATAAGCAACACCCATTGCACATGCGTAGAAATCTGCACGAAAGACGACAGATTCTACATAATCAACGCGTATCTCCAATTTTGCGAAAACATAGACTCATACTTAGCCCACCTAGATAAAGCAATTACAACTCTCAAGGGGCATAAAATAATAATTAGCTTAGATTCAAACGCGAACTCCCCCCTCTGGTTCAGCAAACGCACAGATCCTCGAGGAGAGACAATGGAAGATTTCATCTCCCAACACAGACTCTTCGTAGTTAATAAGCCTTCCGCAACCTTCACATTCAACACACCTAGAGGAACTTCTAACATTGATCTCACTCTAGCGTGTGCAAACTCATTCGACAAAATCAGGTGTTGGTCGGTACATGACAGTACGACCACGAGCGACCACAGTCTAATAACCTATTCCATCCAACTATTCCACACTTCTAGCCGACCAGTCAGAACCAATAGGTTCAACGTTAAAAAAGCAGACTGGGACAAATTTCACCACTGTCTCTCCAACAAAACTACAAACGACCCGCCCCCCTTAGAAACCTCAACTCCAGAATCACTCGCCGCGAAAATAGAAAATAAAATCATAACAGCAGCAGAACAATCCATCCCGCAAAAAACACGCTTCCCGAAATCCGTCCCTTGGTGGACTCCGCAACTAAGCAAACTTAGAAAAGAGGTCACTGAGGCAAGACGTATCTATCAAAGAACAAAAACGAAATCGGTAAGGCAATCCTTAGGAGAGTCTTATCGAACCCTCCGAAATAAATATATATCAAAAATTAGATCCGCGAAACTTAAAAGCTGGAGAAACTTCGTCTCCAAGGAAGGAAACGAAAACGCATGGGGAATAACATACAAAATAGCAAACAAAAAACTAAAAGCAGACAAAGTATGCGAAAGTATACAAATACAAGGTGAACAAACAATCACACTACGCGACACAATAGACAAACTCTTAGCCCACCTAGTTCCAGACGATAACACGACCAACGAAACAAACAGACAAATTAACATCCGACTGGAGACGTCGTCACCTCCAGCCACGGAAAATTCTCCCCCATTCTTAAAAACAGACATAGCCACAATAGTAAAATCCCTTAAACCGAATAAAGCCCCCGGACACGACCGACTAGAAAACGTAATCATTGAGCGGGCCTGGACTACCCTACATGGGGAAATCACAGGACTGTTTAATGATTGCCTAACCCACGGCGTATTCCCAAAACAATGGAAGCGTGCTCAGATTCGTGTGCTACTTAAAGGAAAAGAGAAAGAGGAGAGCGATCCTAAGTCCTATAGGCCGATCTCTCTCCTCCCAGTCCTCGGCAAAATTCTGGAAAAGCTTATGGCCAATAAAATCCACTGCCTTCTGCACAACCATGAGCTCACCTCTGATAGACAATTCGGATTCAAACCCGGAAGGTCAACAGAGGACGCCATGGTTGAATTAAGAAAACATGTAACTTACTCTCGGAACAAATATATGATAGGTCTGCTCTTCGACATCTCAGGAGCTTTCGATTCGGTATGGTGGCCCAGCATCCTCTGGAACCTAAAAAATAGAAATTGTCCGCAAAATATATACAAAGTTATTCAAAGTTACCTCTCTGACCGAACAGCAGAGATAGTCACCTCTAGCTTCATATCCCGCAAATCAGTAAACAAAGGTTGCCCTCAAGGTTCTATCCTGGGACCCATGTTCTGGAACTTAATATTCGACGAACTTCTAAATCGCCTAAATAGTCTAGGCCACAAAGTCATTGCTTACGCGGACGACCTAATAGTCCTCACTTCAGGAGACTCTAGATTACAGTTGGAAACAACTGCAAAATCCATCACAGCCACAATCTTAGAATGGTGTAGGGAACAAAAACTCCAAATTTCATCACAGAAATCAGAAATGATTCTGCTAAAAGGCTTTCTAGATATTAGAAGACCTCCCACAGTCAAGATCGGGAACAGCTCACTTAAAATGAAAAACTCCGTTAAATATCTCGGTGTCAAATTTGGCACAAGATTAAACATAACTCCTCACCTGCAACTAATATCAAATAAAAGCAAAATGATATTTCACGCTCTTGCTACAATTGCCAAAGCCAACTGGGGACTTAACCACAAGACCCTAGCTACTATTTACAACGGAGTCTTTGTTCCTATACTCACCTACGCCGCTGCTGCCTGGTCAGACAAGGTTAACAATTCACATCACATTAGACTCTTACACAAAACTCAAAGACATGCCCTTATCAGAGTTTCAAAATCATATAGAACAATCTCATACGATGCCCTAATGGTAATCACAGGCGCAATACCGATAGAACTACTCTTAGAGGAGAGAAGAGCAAAATACAATCTAAGCAGAAATCAAAATTTCAAAATCCGAAACTTAGAATTCACAACACTACAACCAACACCATCCATAGAAATAAAAAACAAACTGCAAAAAGACATCCGGGAGCAGACTCTCGATGCCTGGCAGGAAATTTGGACCAACTCAACAAAAGGCCAGATAACACATGAGTTTTTCGGGAACGTTCGCCAAAGACTTGAAGCAAACTGGGTGGTCCTAAACCACTACGTCGTACAACTTCTATCTGGTCACGGTAACATAAGGAACATATTAAAAAGCATGAAATCCTTAGAATCAGACATCTGCGATTGTGGACAGGCGGACAATGTACATCACATTGTCTTCGACTGCCCACACCTACGCAAAGAAAGAGAAACCCTTATGGTGGCCGTCACCAGTACAGGCATAAACTGGCCTTGCCAGCTCAGAGAACTCGTTCTAGAAGACACATTCGGACACTTCACAAAATTCGCAATAGCAGTATTGAAATATAGAGAGAACATTACATTAGAAAACGTTAGTGGAACTTAGGATCAACCCAGACCCCGGTACAGCCGTCTAGACCACGCGGGCACTAACAACAGTTAGTGTGTCTAGACGTCTATAATCTCCACATGAGAAATCATGCGGACCCGCAAGAGACCGAGCCTCGCGCTGGTGACCCCGCCTCCTCGTGGCCCCCGCTGGAAACGTCGCGCTTTCAAGCCCATGGCTTGCCATGTACCTGCAAGCGCGACGGCTAAGCGGGTCACCTCCCACACGGGACGGTCTTCCCTCCGGATGAACCTTAAATGATGACGGAGGGGTTTTTCACAAGCACGACGCATGCATGCTCCAGATGCATGCGTACCCCCTTGTCCGTGGTTTCACTCACCCTAACACCGTCGGTATAGGCTAACCAAGCCTGGTACGACGAGCTAGCGCGTCGCGCTCATTAAAGCTCATTCACAATAGATGTCCCTATCTAGGCGGCGGTGGCGGTCTGTGGCCACCCAGGGCGGGAGATAACCCCCGAACTAGCCCTCGCGTAGGAGGGTTGATCGGCCGAGTCGATGGGTGTATCGGCGATGAAGGCATTAGAGACCGTCAGTGCGTCGTACATGTAGTACTTCGCATAATGGCGAGGCCCTGATTTAGCATACGGGCTGTGGCGTGTTCTTTGTACAGCACTGTATGTGCTGTATGACTTCCGACTGGGGAACTGTTGTCACTCGTGGCATCAGTTCCCCAGTTTACGTTAAACGGTTTTTCAGACCGTTTTTCGTGGGCGGAACACGCCACTAGACAACACTCCGCTGGGCTCAGGAATACATGGGATGCAATCAATCCCCTGGGCAACCCAGGCCGCAAGGGGCAAACGTGCCCTAGCCACACTTGAGCCTCCACGAAAAAGGTACCGCTGGATAGCTCGTGTTCTTAAATACGCAGCGAACTGAACGAAGTGTGGTGGAGAGGAAGAGGCAGCCTCTCCGACTGCTGTCTCCCACGTGTTTGCCGTGCGTGGCGACCCTTGTCGTCGGAAAAGAGGATCCTGGGATCTGAGGGGGCCCTCTCCTGCGGGTGAGACGTCCCCAACACGTACCTTTGGCCTCTGCTTCGGCTAGATGGGCGGCTGGACGAGAAAAGCAGCCCTGGTCCAGTCAATCGGCTTGGAACGACCACACGCTTCGGGCAAGTGGGTTCTGCTGGGCGAGGACGCGGGCTGGGTAAGGAAACCGACCCAGCCAGCAGACTATATTCGGTGCGTAGCCCTAACTCAGCCTTTGGCGGGTTCCAAATTGTGTGGGTCGGTGGTGGCCGGGGAGCGCACTGGATGAAAGACCAAGACACATTATGGGTCTTAATAAAATTAATGAACAAAAAACTAAGCGTCCAAAGACGACGGGTCCAGCTCCTACTCGGAGTGAAGCCGTCGCCGCAGACGCGGGAACTGCAAATGCAGCTGTCAGTCCCCCCGCGTCTGTGAGAAAGACAAGATCCGGGAAGGTGATTAATATCGCCAATCCTCGTGTGATCTTGCAAAGATGTGTGACTCCCACGCGAGCGGTCTCGGTGAAAACCGAGCCCACGGTAGAAGGTACGCCGGACACCGGTAACGTGGAAGTAATCGAACGAGTCGGAGACACGTCACTCGTGAAGGTGCAGTCGGCACCCGAGCGTGTCGAGGACCCTACTGGTGACGGTTGGCAAACCGTCACCAAAAAGTCAAAGCGAGCCAAGCCGGGCGCACCCACCGGCAAGGCCGCAGTAAACCGGGCCAGGAGACCGAAGGGGACGTTCTCCGGGCAGAAGGTACGGCCTCTCGATCTCGTAAGAGACGAAGCCTTTAGGCGAGTGTCCGAAATACGGACCTTTTGCTTTCGACCTGAGTCGAAAGTCAATAAGGAGTCCGGGTCAAAGATACTCGCCGAGGTTGAGGCACTCAACGAGCTGGTCCAGGAGCTTATTCAACGGAATAGCTTCGTCGAAGGGCAGCTCGCCGCGGTCAGGGCGGACCTAAAAGCGCGTCCTGCCGTAATGAGTGCGATGCGACCTGGGCCGTCCAAGGGAACTCTCCCGAAGACGGCCTGCAACGCCGCGCAGTCGACTTACGCCCATGTGAACAAAGTCGACTGCAAAGGAGCTTCTCCGGAAGCGGGGAGACGGCCACAATCGCAGCATGTGGTAAAAATCTTCCCGCCGAAGGAAAAAGGACAGAGCAGCGAAGTTACGAAGGTTACTGTTCTGTCGCTCGTTAAACCAGCGAAGGAGGCGATCCGAATTAAGTCGGTCCGACGCATCCACTCCGGTGGCATCGTCGTCGAGACCGACCGAAAGGAGGACCTGCAAGCCTTCGTTGGCAATAAGAAGCTCCGGAGCGCGGGTCTGTCCGTCTCCTTACCTACCAAGCGGGACCCCGAGGTTTTAGTTTACGACGTCCCGCGTCGGATGGGTAAGGACGAAATTGCCTCCAGTATTTGGAGGCAAAATCTCTGCGATGCGAACCAGAAGGATGTGCCTTCGGGAATTCGGGTCAGCCGCATGGCTGGCAAGACCCCGGAGACAGCCAACTGGGTCGTTGCCGTCAGTCCGCAGAATCTTCAGCGGCTGAAGCAGAGGGGTAGCCGAGTTTACCTTGGATGGAACTCCTGTCGTGTACGGGACTTCGTCCAGGTGCTTCGGTGCTACCGTTGTCAACGCTTCGGGCATACCTCGAAGCGTTGTAAATTCAAGGAGGACGTGTGCGGTCACTGCTCCCAAAAGGGGCATACCTTCACGCTCTGTAGCAAGAAGAGTGAACCTCCGGTCTGCTCTAATTGCAAGGACAGAGGGTGGGCTAGTGCACACAAGTCGCGGGACCCAGCTTGCGCTTCCTATCAGGCGGCGCTAGCTTTGGAGTCGTCCCGTGTCCGACTTGAGTGACGGGCAGACGTGGACTTGTCCACTCCGCCATTCGAACGGCATGCTGGGCGGACC
>NW_027476124.1:920000-995000 GCF_051020955.1 Megalopta genalis
TTGTGTTTTTCGAGGTTACGGAAAGCAATACGCCGCTGGTACGAAACAATACGCCGCTGGAAAAAAAAGCAATACGCCGCTGGTACGAACCAATACGCCGCTGGAAAAAAAAGCAATACGCCGCTGGTACGAAGCAATACGCCGCTGGTAAAAAAGCAATACGCCGCTGGTACGAACCAATACGCCGCTGGAAAAAAAAGCAATACGCCGCTGGTACGAAGCAATACGCCGCTGGTAAAAAAGCAATACGCCGCTGGTACGAAGCAATACGCCGCTGGTACTTTGTAATAAGAATTACATTACAAGATAGAAAGCACTACGCCGCTGGACATAAAATCTCCATTATCCGAACGAAAGTAACACGCCGCTGGTACTTTATTTTATTATAATAATTTAATTATAAGACAGAAACCGCTGGTACTTGGTTGTAAAATCTCCATTATCCGAACGAAAGCAATACGCCGTTGGTACTTGGTTATAAAATTTTCATTACAAGACAGAAAGCAATATGCCGCTGGTTATATTAATGTAATCTTATGGAAAGCATTACGCCGCTGGAACTTTGACCATTGCAATAATCGATCGGAAGCTATACACAGCAAGGAATACGAATATTATACCAAGAGATCGAAAACAATACGCTGTTCGGACGTTTTGACTAGCTGTCGCACAGTGCAGACGCGTCGACCCGTCGCTCCGCATTTCGAGCGCAATTTCAGTGGTTTTTCAGTTCAGAAAATTACAGAGAGTGTTTGGTTGTGTTGCAGGAGTCAAACTGAATGATTTGATGCATAAAGTTTAATTAAACTCCCATTAGTTTGCCGGGAAACATCGATTCTTCCGATCTAGAAAGAGACAGAGATAGACGATCCGCGTTATGTTAAATATTTCAAGGTTCCCGATTCCACAAAATTATAAAAAGTATACGGCTGTGTAGCAGGGATCAAAACGAGTAATTTCGTGTATAAAGTTTAATTAATATCCCATTAGTTTGCCGGGAAACATCGATTATTCCGATCTAGAAAGAGACAGAGACAGACGATCCGCGTTATGTTAAATATTTCAAGGTTCCCGATTCCACAAAATTATAAAAAGTATACGGCTGTGTAGCGGGGATCAAAACGAGTAATTTCGTGTATAAAGTTTAATTAAACTCCCATTAGTTTGCCGGGAAACATCGATTATTCCGATCTAGAAAGAGACAGAGATAGACGATCCGCGTTATGTTAAATATCTCCAGGTTACCGATTCCACAAAATTATAAAAAGTATACGGCTGTGTAGCGGGGATCAAAACGAGTAATTTCATGTATAAAGTTTAATTAAACTCCCAATAGTCTGCCGGGAAACATCGATTATTCCGATCTAGAAAGAGACAGAGACAGTCGATCCGCGTTATGTTAAATATTTCAAGGTTTCCGATTCCACAAAATTATAAAAAGTATACGGCTGTGTAGCGGGGATCAAAACGAGTAATTTCGTGTATAAAGTTTAATTAATCTCCCATTACTTTGCCGGGAAACATCGATTATTCCGATCTAGAAAGAGACAGAGATAGACGATCCGCGTTATGTTAAATATCTCCAGGTTACCGATTCCACAAAATTATAAAAAGTATACGGCTGTGTAGCGGGGATCAAAACGAGTAATTTCATGTATAAAGTTTAATTAAACTCCCAATAGTTTGCCGGGAAACATCGATTATTCCGATCTAGAAAGAGACAGAGACAGACGATCCGCGTTATGTTAAATATTTCAAGGTTCCCGATTCCACAAAATTATAAAAAGTATACGGCTGTGTAGCGGGGATCAAAACGAGTAATTTCGTGTATAAAGTTTAATTAATATCCCATTACATTGCCGGGAAACATCAATACTTCGATCGCGCGAGAGAGACAGAGAAACGAACAGTCTTTTTTTCGATTTACGGCTAAAATAAATTTTTCTCATTTTATTCAATAACATATTCTTGCTTAGATAACTTTTTTACATAGGGATTAAGCATTTAGAACGATATAATGTTTAAAATAAGGGCACTTTACTCTTGACATTTTACGGTTTTTTCAATTTTCTGAAAAATCCTATCATTAGATTTTTTTAAAAATACGATAATCTTGCATAACTAACGTTTCTACATAGGGATTAAGCATTTAGAACGAAATCTAATGTCAGAAAATGGCACTTTACTCTTGACATTTTTCGGTTTTTTCAATTTTCTGGAAAATCCTATCATTAGATTTTTTTAAAAATACGATATTCTTGCTTAACTAACGTTTTTACATAGGGATTAAGTATTTAGAACGAAATCTAATGTAGGAAAATGGTACTTTACTCTTGATCGGTACGTTGGGACTTTGAAAATATTCGGGCGTACGCGGCGCGCTCGGCGCTTCGAACAGCTCCGGTGTCCCCATTATTTTCGATTTACGGCTAAAATAAATTTTTCTAATTTTTTTCAATAACATATTCCTGCTAAAATAACTTTTTTACATAGGGATTAAGCATTTAGAACGATACATTGTTTAAAATAAGGGCACTTTACTCTTGACATTTTACGGTTTTTTCAATTTTCTGAAAAATCCTATCATTAGATTTTTTTAAAAATACGATATTCTTGCTTAACTAACGTTTCTACATAGGGATTAAGCATTTAGAACGAAATCTAATGTCAGAAAATGGCACTTTACTCTTGACATTTTTCGGTTTTTTCAATTTTCTGGGAAATCCTATCATTAGATTTTTTTAAAAATACGATATTCTTGCTTAACTAACGTTTTTACATAGGTATTAAGCATTTAGAACGAAATCTAATGTAGGAAAATGGTACTTTACTCTTGATCGGTACGTTGGGACTTTGAAAATATTCGGGCGTTCCAATCGCTCGTCTGTTGCATCATAGCGCGTCTCGGCGCAATCGACCGATTCGCTCGATCCATTATTTTCGATTTACGGCTAAAATAAATTTTTCTCATTTTATTCAATAACATATTCTTGCTTAAATAACTTTTTTACATAGGGATTAAGCATTTAGAACGATACATTGTTTAAAATAAGGGCACTTTACTCTTGACATTTTACGGTTTTTTCAATTTTCTGAAAAATCCTATCATTAGATTTTTTTTAGAATACGATATTCTTGCTTAACTAACGTTTCTACATAGGGATTAAGCATTTAGAACGAAATCTAATGTCAGAAAATGGCACTTTACTCTTGACATTTTCCGGTTTTTTCAATTTTCTGGAAAATCCTATCATTAGATTTTTTTAAAAATACGATATTCTTGCTTAACTAACGTTTTTACATAGGGATTAAGTATTTAGAACGAAATCTAATGTAGGAAAATGGTACTTTACTCTTGATCGGTACGTTGGGACTTTGAAAATATTCGGGCGTACGCGGCGCGCTCGGCGCTTCGAACAGCTCCGGTGTCCCCATTATTTTCGATTTACGGCTAAAATAAATTTTTCTAATTTTTTTCAATAACATATTCCTGCTAAAATAACTTTTTTACATAGGGATTAAGCATTTAGAACGATACATTGTTTAAAATAAGGGCACTTTACTCTTGACATTTTACGGTTTTTTCAATTTTCTGAAAAATCCTATCATTAGATTTTTTTAAAAATACGATATTCTTGCTTAACTAACGTTTCTACATAGGGATTAAGCATTTAGAACGAAATCTAATGTCAGAAAATGGCACTTTACTCTTGACATTTTTCGGTTTTTTCAATTTTCTGGGAAATCCTATCATTAGATTTTTTTAAAAATACGATATTCTTGCTTAACTAACGTTTTTACATAGGTATTAAGCATTTAGAACGAAATCTAATGTAGGAAAATGGTACTTTACTCTTGATCGGTACGTTGGGACTTTGAAAATATTCGGGCGTTCCAATCGCTCGTCTGTTGCATCATAGCGCGTCTCGGCGCAATCGACCGATTCGCTCGATCCATTATTTTCGATTTACGGCTAAAATAAATTTTTCTCATTTTATTCAATAACATATTCTTGCTTAAATAACTTTTTTACATAGGGATTAAGCATTTAGAACGATACATTGTTTAAAATAAGGGCACTTTACTCTTGACATTTTACGGTTTTTTCAATTTTCTGAAAAATCCTATCATTAGATTTCTTTTAGAATACGATATTCTTGCTTAACTAACGTTTCTACATAGGGATTAAGCATTTAGAACGAAATCTAATGTCAGAAAATGGCACTTTACTCTTGACATTTTCCGGTTTTTTCAATTTTCTGGAAAATCCTATCATTAGATTTTTTTAAAAATACGATATTCTTGCTTAACTAACGTTTTTACATAGGGATTAAGTATTTAGAACGAAATCTAATGTAGGAAAATGGTACTTTACTCTTGATCGGTACGTTGGGACTTTGAAAATATTCGGGCGTACGCGGCGCGCTCGGCGCTTCGAACAGCTCCGGTGTCCCCATTATTTTCGATTTACGGCTAAAATAAATTTTTCTAATTTTTTTCAATAACATATTCCTGCTAAAATAACTTTTTTACATAGGGATTAAGCATTTAGAACGATACATTGTTTAAAATAAGGGCACTTTACTCTTGACATTTTACGGTTTTTTCAATTTTCTGAAAAATCCTATCATTAGATTTTTTTAAAAATACGATATTCTTGCTTAACTAACGTTTTTACATAGGGATTAAGCATTTAGAACGAAATCTAATGTAGGAAAATGGTACTTTACTCTTGATCGGTACGTTGGGACTTAGAAAATATTCGGCCGTACGCGGCGCGTCTCGGCGCTTCGAACAGCTCCGGTGTCCCCATTATTTTCGATTTACGGCTAAAATAAATTTTTCTAATTTTTTTCAATAACATATTCTTGCTTAAATAACTTTTTTACATAGGGATTAAGCATTTAGAACGATACATTGTTTAAAATAATGGCACTTTACTCTTGACATTTTACGGTTTTTTCAATTTTCTGAAAAATCCTATCATTAGATTTTTTTAAAAATACGATAATCTTGCTTAACTAACGTTTCTACATAGGGATTAAGCATTTAGAACGAAATCTAATGTCAGAAAATGGCACTTTACTCTTGACATTTTTCGGTTTTTTCAATTTTCTGGAAAATCCTATCATTAGATTTTTTTAAAAATACGATATTCTTGCTTAACTAACGTTTTTACATAGGGATTAAGCATTTAGAACGAAATCTAATGTAGGAAAATGGTACTTTACTCTTGACCGGTACGTTGGGACTTTGAAAATATTCGGGCGTTCCAATCGCTCGTCTGTTGCATCATAGCGCGTCTCGGCGCAATCGACCGATTCGCTCGATCCATTATTTTCGATTTACGGCTAAAATAAATTTTTCTCATTTTATTCAATAACATATTCTTGCTTAAATAACTTTTTTACATAGGGATTAAGCATTTAGAACGATACATTGTTTAAAATAAGGGCACTTTACTCTTGACATTTTACGGTTTTTTCAATTTTCTGAAAAATCCTATCATTAGATTTTTTTAAGAATACGATATTCTTGCTTAACTAACGTTTCTACATGGGGATTAAGCATTTAGAACGAAATCTAATGTCAGAAAATGGCACTTTACTCTTGACATTTTTCGGTTTTTTCAATTTTCTGGAAAATCCTATCATTAGATTTTTTTAAAAATACGATATTCTTGCTTAACTAACGTTTTTACATAGGGATTAAGTATTTAGAACGAAATCTAATGTAGGAAAATGGTACTTTACTCTTGATCGGTACGTTGGGACTTTGAAAATATTCGGGCGTACGCGGCGCGCTCGGCGCTTCGAACAGCTCCGGTGTCCCCATTATTTTCGATTTACGGCTAAAATAAATTTTTCTAATTTTTTTCAATAACATATTCCTGCTAAAATAACTTTTTTACATAGGGATTAAGCATTTAGAACGATACATTGTTTAAAATAAGGGCACTTTACTCTTGACATTTTACGGTTTTTTCAATTTTCTGAAAAATCCTATCATTAGATTTTTTTAAAAATACGATATTCTTGCTTAACTAACGTTTCTACATAGGGATTAAGCATTTAGAACGAAATCTAATGTCAGAAAATGGCACTTTACTCTTGACATTTTTCGGTTTTTTCAATTTTCTGGGAAATCCTATCATTAGATTTTTTTAAAAATACGATATTCTTGCTTAACTAACGTTTTTACATAGGTATTAAGCATTTAGAACGAAATCTAATGTAGGAAAATGGTACTTTACTCTTGATCGGTACGTTGGGACTTTGAAAATATTCGGGCGTTCCAATCGCTCGTCTGTTGCATCATAGCGCGTCTCGGCGCAATCGACCGATTCGCTCGATCCATTATTTTCGATTTACGGCTAAAATAAATTTTTCTCATTTTATTCAATAACATATTCTTGCTTAAATAACTTTTTTACATAGGGATTAAGCATTTAGAACGATACATTGTTTAAAATAAGGGCACTTTACTCTTGACATTTTACGGTTTTTTCAATTTTCTGAAAAATCCTATCATTAGATTTCTTTTAGAATACGATATTCTTGCTTAACTAACGTTTCTACATAGGGATTAAGCATTTAGAACGAAATCTAATGTCAGAAAATGGCACTTTACTCTTGACATTTTCCGGTTTTTTCAATTTTCTGGAAAATCCTATC
Organism: Megalopta genalis; assembly: GCF_051020955.1. Taxonomy (NCBI): domain Eukaryota; kingdom Metazoa; phylum Arthropoda; class Insecta; order Hymenoptera; family Halictidae; genus Megalopta; species Megalopta genalis. The sequence goes on from NW_027476124.1 coordinate 926,675, forward strand.
ATTAGATTTTTTTAAAAATACGATATTCTTGCTTAACTAACGTTTTTACATAGGGATTAAGTATTTAGAACGAAATCTAATGTAGGAAAATGGTACTTTACTCTTGATCGGTACGTTGGGACTTTGAAAATATTCGGGCGTACGCGGCGCGCTCGGCGCTTCGAACAGCTCCGGTGTCCCCATTATTTTCGATTTACGGCTAAAATAAATTTTTCTAATTTTTTTCAATAACATATTCCTGCTAAAATAACTTTTTTACATAGGGATTAAGCATTTAGAACGATACATTGTTTAAAATAAGGGCACTTTACTCTTGACATTTTACGGTTTTTTCAATTTTCTGAAAAATCCTATCATTAGATTTTTTTAAAAATACGATATTCTTGCTTAACTAACGTTTCTACATAGGGATTAAGCATTTAGAACGAAATCTAATGTCAGAAAATGGCACTTTACTCTTGACATTTTTCGGTTTTTTCAATTTTCTGGGAAATCCTATCATTAGATTTTTTTAAAAATACGATATTCTTGCTTAACTAACGTTTTTACATAGGTATTAAGCATTTAGAACGAAATCTAATGTAGGAAAATGGTACTTTACTCTTGATCGGTACGTTGGGACTTTGAAAATATTCGGGCGTTCCAATCGCTCGTCTGTTGCATCATAGCGCGTCTCGGCGCAATCGACCGATTCGCTCGATCCATTATTTTCGATTTACGGCTAAAATAAATTTTTCTCATTTTATTCAATAACATATTCTTGCTTAAATAACTTTTTTACATAGGGATTAAGCATTTAGAACGATACATTGTTTAAAATAAGGGCACTTTACTCTTGACATTTTACGGTTTTTTCAATTTTCTGAAAAATCCTATCATTAGATTTTTTTTAGAATACGATATTCTTGCTTAACTAACGTTTCTACATAGGGATTAAGCATTTAGAACGAAATCTAATGTCAGAAAATGGCACTTTACTCTTGACATTTTCCGGTTTTTTCAATTTTCTGGAAAATCCTATCATTAGATTTTTTTAAAAATACGATATTCTTGCTTAACTAACGTTTTTACATAGGGATTAAGTATTTAGAACGAAATCTAATGTAGGAAAATGGTACTTTACTCTTGATCGGTACGTTGGGACTTTGAAAATATTCGGGCGTACGCGACGCGCTCGGCTCTTCGAACAGCTCCGGTGTCCCCATTATTTTCGATTTACGGCTAAAATAAATTTTTCTAATTTTTTTCAATAACATATTCCTGCTAAAATAACTTTTTTACATAGGGATTAAGCATTTAGAACGATACATTGTTTAAAATAAGGGCACTTTACTCTTGATATTTTACGGTTTTTTCAATTTTCTGAAAAATCCTATCATTAGATTTTTTTAAAAATACGATATTCTTGCTTAACTAACGTTTCTACATAGGGATTAAGCATTTAGAACGAAATCTAATGTCAGAAAATGGCACTTTACTCTTGACATTTTTCGGTTTTTTCAATTTTCTGGGAAATCCTATCATTAGATTTTTTTAAAAATACGATATTCTTGCTTAACTAACGTTTTTACATCGGGATTAAGCATTTAGAACGAAATCTAATGTAGGAAAATGGTACTTTACTCTTGATCGGTACGTTGGGACTTTGAAAATATTCGGGCGTTCCAATCGCTCGTCTGTTGCATCATAGCGCGTCTCGGCGCAATCGACCGATTCGCTCGATCCATTATTTTCGATTTACGGCTAAAATAAATTTTTCTCATTTTATTCAATAACATATTCTTGCTTAAATAACTTTTTTACATAGGGATTAAGCATTTAGAACGATACATTGTTTAAAATAAGGGCACTTTACTCTTGACATTTTACGGTTTTTTCAATTTTCTGAAAAATCCTATCATTAGATTTTTTTAAGAATACGATATTCTTGCTTAACTAACGTTTCTACATAGGGATTAAGCATTTAGAACGAAATCTAATGTCAGAAAATGGCACTTTACTCTTGACATTTTTCGGTTTTTTCAATTTTCTGGAAAATCCTATCATTAGATTTTTTTAAAAATACGATATTCTTGCTTAACTAACGTTTTTACATAGGGATTAAGTATTTAGAACGAAATCTAATGTAGGAAAATGGTACTTTACTCTTGATCGGTACGTTGGGACTTTGAAAATATTCGGGCGTACGCGGCGCGCTCGGCGCTTCGAACAGCTCCGGTGTCCCCATTATTTTCGATTTACGGCTAAAATAAATTTTTCTAATTTTTTTCAATAACATATTCCTGCTAAAATAACTGTTTTACATAGGGATTAAGCATTTAGAACGATACATTGTTTAAAATAAGGGCACTTTACTCTTGATATTTTACGGTTTTTTCAATTTTCTGAAAAATCCTATCATTAGATTTTTTTAAAAATACGATATTCTTGCTTAACTAACGTTTCTACATAGGGATTAAGCATTTAGAACGAAATCTAATGTCAGAAAATGGCACTTTACTCTTGACATTTTTCGGTTTTTTCAATTTTCTGGGAAATCCTATCATTAGATTTTTTTAAAAATACGATATTCTTGCTTAACTAACGTTTTTACATAGGGATTAAGCATTTAGAACGAAATCTAATGTAGGAAAATGGTACTTTACTCTTGATCGGTACGTTGGGACTTTGAAAATATTCGGGCGTACGCGGCGCGCTCGGCGCTTCGAACAGCTCCGGTGTCCCCATTATTTTCGATTTACGGCTAAAATAAATTTTTCTAATTTTTTTCAATAACATATTCCTGCTAAAATAACTGTTTTACATAGGGATTAAGCATTTAGAACGATACATTGTTTAAAATAAGGGCACTTTACTCTTGATATTTTACGGTTTTTTCAATTTTCTGAAAAATCCTATCATTAGATTTTTTTAAAAATACGATATTCTTGCTTAGCTAACGTTTCTACATAGGGATTAAGCATTTAGAACGAAATCTAATGTCAGAAAATGGCACTTTACTCTTGACATTTTTCGGTTTTTTCAATTTTCTGGGAAATCCTATCATTAGATTTTTTTAAAAATACGATATTCTTGCTTAACTAACGTTTTTACATAGGGATTAAGCATTTAGAACGAAATCTAATGTAGGAAAATGGTACTTTACTCTTGATCGGTACGTTGGGACTTTGAAAATATTCGGGCGTTCCAATCGCTCGTCTGTTGCATCATAGCGCGTCTCGGCGCAATCGACCGATTCGCTCGACCCATTATTTTCGATTTACGGCTAAAATAAATTTTTCTCATTTTATTCAATAACATATTCTTGCTTAGATAACTTTTTTACATAGGGATTAAGCATTTAGAACGATATAATGTTTAAAATAAGGGCACTTTACTCTTGACATTTTACGGTTTTTTCAATTTTCTGAAAAATCCTACCATTAGATTTTTTTAAAAATACGATATTCTTGCTTAACTAACGTTTCTACATAGGGATTAAGCATTTAGAACGAAATCTAATGTCAGAAAATGGCACTTTACTCTTGACATTTTTCGGTTTTTTCAATTTTCTGGAAAATCCTATCATTAGATTTTTTTTAAAATACGATATTCTTGCTTAACTAACGTTTTTACATAGGGATTAAGCATTTAGAACGAAATCTAATGTAGGAAAATGGTACTTTACTCTTGACCGGTACGTTGGGACTTTGAAAATATTCGGGCGTTCCAATCGCTCGTCTGTTGCATCATAGCGCGTCTCGGCGCAATCGACCGATTCGCTCGACCCATTATTTTCGATTTACGGCTAAAATAAATTTTTCTCATTTTATTCAATAACATATTCTTGCTTAGATAACTTTTTTACATAGGGATTAAGCATTTAGAACGATATAATGTTTAAAATAAGGGCACTTTACTCTTGACATTTTACGGTTTTTTCAATTTTCTGAAAAATCCTATCATTAGATTTTTTTAAAAATACGATAATCTTGCATAACTAACGTTTCTACATAGGGATTAAGCATTTAGAACGAAATCTAATGTCAGAAAATGGCACTTTACTCTTGACATTTTTCGGTTTTTTCAATTTTCTGGAAAATCCTATCATTAGATTTTTTTAAAAATACGATATTCTTGCTTAACTAACGTTTTTACATAGGGATTAAGTATTTAGAACGAAATCTAATGTAGGAAAATGGTACTTTACTCTTGATCGGTACGTTGGGACTTTGAAAATATTCGGGCGTACGCGGCGCGCTCGGCGCTTCGAACAGCTCCGGTGTCCCCATTATTTTCGATTTACGGCTAAAATAAATTTTTCTAATTTTTTTCAATAACATATTCCTGCTAAAATAACTTTTTTACATAGGGATTAAGCATTTAGAACGATACATTGTTTAAAATAAGGGCACTTTACTCTTGACATTTTACGGTTTTTTCAATTTTCTGAAAAATCCTATCATTAGATTTTTTTAAAAATACGATATTCTTGCTTAACTAACGTTTCTACATAGGGATTAAGCATTTAGAACGAAATCTAATGTCAGAAAATGGCACTTTACTCTTGACATTTTTCGGTTTTTTCAATTTTCTGGGAAATCCTATCATTAGATTTTTTTAAAAATACGATATTCTTGCTTAACTAACGTTTTTACATAGGTATTAAGCATTTAGAACGAAATCTAATGTAGGAAAATGGTACTTTACTCTTGATCGGTACGTTGGGACTTTGAAAATATTCGGGCGTTCCAATCGCTCGTCTGTTGCATCATAGCGCGTCTCGGCGCAATCGACCGATTCGCTCGATCCATTATTTTCGATTTACGGCTAAAATAAATTTTTCTCATTTTATTCAATAACATATTCTTGCTTAAATAACTTTTTTACATAGGGATTAAGCATTTAGAACGATACATTGTTTAAAATAAGGGCACTTTACTCTTGACATTTTACGGTTTTTTCAATTTTCTGAAAAATCCTATCATTAGATTTTTTTTAGAATACGATATTCTTGCTTAACTAACGTTTCTACATAGGGATTAAGCATTTAGAACGAAATCTAATGTCAGAAAATGGCACTTTACTCTTGACATTTTCCGGTTTTTTCAATTTTCTGGAAAATCCTATCATTAGATTTTTTTAAAAATACGATATTCTTGCTTAACTAACGTTTTTACATAGGGATTAAGTATTTAGAACGAAATCTAATGTAGGAAAATGGTACTTTACTCTTGATCGGTACGTTGGGACTTTGAAAATATTCGGGCGTACGCGGCGCGCTCGGCGCTTCGAACAGCTCCGGTGTCCCCATTATTTTCGATTTACGGCTAAAATAAATTTTTCTAATTTTTTTCAATAACATATTCCTGCTAAAATAACTTTTTTACATAGGGATTAAGCATTTAGAACGATACATTGTTTAAAATAAGGGCACTTTACTCTTGACATTTTACGGTTTTTTCAATTTTCTGAAAAATCCTATCATTAGATTTTTTTAAAAATACGATATTCTTGCTTAACTAACGTTTCTACATAGGGATTAAGCATTTAGAACGAAATCTAATGTCAGAAAATGGCACTTTACTCTTGACATTTTTCGGTTTTTTCAATTTTCTGGGAAATCCTATCATTAGATTTTTTTAAAAATACGATATTCTTGCTTAACTAACGTTTTTACATAGGTATTAAGCATTTAGAACGAAATCTAATGTAGGAAAATGGTACTTTACTCTTGATCGGTACGTTGGGACTTTGAAAATATTCGGGCGTTCCAATCGCTCGTCTGTTGCATCATAGCGCGTCTCGGCGCAATCGACCGATTCGCTCGATCCATTATTTTCGATTTACGGCTAAAATAAATTTTTCTCATTTTATTCAATAACATATTCTTGCTTAAATAACTTTTTTACATAGGGATTAAGCATTTATAACGATACATTGTTTAAAATAAGGGCACTTTACTCTTGACATTTTACGGTTTTTTCAATTTTCTGAAAAATCCTATCATTAGATTTTTTTTAGAATACGATATTCTTGCTTAACTAACGTTTCTACATAGGGATTAAGCATTTAGAACGAAATCTAATGTCAGAAAATGGCACTTTACTCTTGACATTTTCCGGTTTTTTCAATTTTCTGGAAAATCCTATCATTAGATTTTTTTAAAAATACGATATTCTTGCTTAACTAACGTTTTTACATAGGGATTAAGTATTTAGAACGAAATCTAATGTAGGAAAATGGTACTTTACTCTTGATCGGTACGTTGGGACTTTGAAAATATTCGGGCGTACGCGACGCGCTCGGCGCTTCGAACAGCTCCGGTGTCCCCATTATTTTCGATTTACGGCTAAAATAAATTTTTCTAATTTTTTTCAATAACATATTCCTGCTAAAATAACTTTTTTACATAGGGATTAAGCATTTAGAACGATACATTGTTTAAAATAAGGGCACTTTACTCTTGATATTTTACGGTTTTTTCAATTTTCTGAAAAATCCTATCATTAGATTTTTTTAAAAATACGATATTCTTGCTTAACTAACGTTTCTACATAGGGATTAAGCATTTAGAACGAAATCTAATGTCAGAAAATGGCACTTTACTCTTGACATTTTTCGGTTTTTTCAATTTTCTGGGAAATCCTATCATTAGATTTTTTTAAAAATACGATATTCTTGCTTAACTAACGTTTTTACATCGGGATTAAGCATTTAGAACGAAATCTAATGTAGGAAAATGGTACTTTACTCTTGATCGGTACGTTGGGACTTTGAAAATATTCGGGCGTTCCAATCGCTCGTCTGTTGCATCATAGCGCGTCTCGGCGCAATCGACCGATTCGCTCGATCCATTATTTTCGATTTACGGCTAAAATAAATTTTTCTCATTTTATTCAATAACATATTCTTGCTTAAATAACTTTTTTACATAGGGATTAAGCATTTAGAACGATACATTGTTTAAAATAAGGGCACTTTACTCTTGACATTTTACGGTTTTTTCAATTTTCTGAAAAATCCTATCATTAGATTTTTTTAAGAATACGATATTCTTGCTTAACTAACGTTTCTACATAGGGATTAAGCATTTAGAACGAAATCTAATGTCAGAAAATGGCACTTTACTCTTGACATTTTTCGGTTTTTTCAATTTTCTGGAAAATCCTATCATTAGATTTTTTTAAAAATACGATATTCTTGCTTAACTAACGTTTTTACATAGGGATTAAGTATTTAGAACGAAATCTAATGTAGGAAAATGGTACTTTACTCTTGATCGGTACGTTGGGACTTTGAAAATATTCGGGCGTACGCGGCGCGCTCGGCGCTTCGAACAGCTCCGGTGTCCCCATTATTTTCGATTTACGGCTAAAATAAATTTTTCTAATTTTTTTCAATAACATATTCCTGCTAAAATAACTGTTTTACATAGGGATTAAGCATTTAGAACGATACATTGTTTAAAATAAGGGCACTTTACTCTTGATATTTTACGGTTTTTTCAATTTTCTGAAAAATCCTATCATTAGATTTTTTTAAAAATACGATATTCTTGCTTAACTAACGTTTCTACATAGGGATTAAGCATTTAGAACGAAATCTAATGTCAGAAAATGGCACTTTACTCTTGACATTTTTCGGTTTTTTCAATTTTCTGGGAAATCCTATCATTAGATTTTTTTAAAAATACGATATTCTTGCTTAACTAACGTTTTTACATAGGGATTAAGCATTTAGAACGAAATCTAATGTAGGAAAATGGCACTTTACTCTTGACATTTTTCGGTTTTTTCAATTTTCTGGGAAATCCTATCATTAGATTTTTTTAAAAATACGATATTCTTGCTTAACTAACGTTTTTACATCGGGATTAAGCATTTAGAACGAAATCTAATGTAGGAAAATGGTACTTTACTCTTGATCGGTACGTTGGGACTTTGAAAATATTCGGGCGTTCCAATCGCTCGTCTGTTGCATCATAGCGCGTCTCGGCGCAATCGACCGATTCGCTCGATCCATTATTTTCGATTTACGGCTAAAATAAATTTTTCTCATTTTATTCAATAACATATTCTTGCTTAAATAACTTTTTTACATAGGGATTAAGCATTTAGAACGATACATTGTTTAAAATAAGGGCACTTTACTCTTGACATTTTACGGTTTTTTCAATTTTCTGAAAAATCCTATCATTAGATTTTTTTAAGAATACGATATTCTTGCTTAACTAACGTTTCTACATAGGGATTAAGCATTTAGAACGAAATCTAATGTCAGAAAATGGCACTTTACTCTTGACATTTTTCGGTTTTTTCAATTTTCTGGAAAATCCTATCATTAGATTTTTTTAAAAATACGATATTCTTGCTTAACTAACGTTTTTACATAGGGATTAAGTATTTAGAACGAAATCTAATGTAGGAAAATGGTACTTTACTCTTGATCGGTACGTTGGGACTTTGAAAATATTCGGGCGTACGCGGCGCGCTCGGCGCTTCGAACAGCTCCGGTGTCCCCATTATTTTCGATTTACGGCTAAAATAAATTTTTCTAATTTTTTTCAATAACATATTCCTGCTAAAATAACTGTTTTACATAGGGATTAAGCATTTAGAACGATACATTGTTTAAAATAAGGGCACTTTACTCTTGATATTTTACGGTTTTTTCAATTTTCTGAAAAATCCTATCATTAGATTTTTTTAAAAATACGATATTCTTGCTTAACTAACGATTCTACATAGGGATTAAGCATTTAGAACGAAATCTAATGTCAGAAAATGGCACTTTACTCTTGACATTTTTCGGTTTTTTCAATTTTCTGGGAAATCCTATCATTAGATTTTTTTAAAAATACGATATTCTTGCTTAACTAACGTTTTTACATAGGGATTAAGCATTTAGAACGAAATCTAATGTAGGAAAATGGTACTTTACTCTTGATCGGTACGTTGGGACTTTGAAAATATTCGGGCGTACGCGGCGCGCTCGGCGCTTCGAACAGCTCCGGTGTCCCCATTATTTTCGATTTACGGCTAAAATAAATTTTTCTAATTTTTTTCAATAACATATTCCTGCTAAAATAACTGTTTTACATAGGGATTAAGCATTTAGAACGATACATTGTTTAAAATAAGGGCACTTTACTCTTGATATTTTACGGTTTTTTCAATTTTCTGAAAAATCCTATCATTAGATTTTTTTAAAAATACGATATTCTTGCTTAACTAACGTTTCTACATAGGGATTAAGCATTTAGAACGAAATCTAATGTCAGAAAATGGCACTTTACTCTTGACATTTTTCGGTTTTTTCAATTTTCTGGGAAATCCTATCATTAGATTTTTTTAAAAATACGATATTCTTGCTTAACTAACGTTTTTACATAGGGATTAAGCATTTAGAACGAAATCTAATGTAGGAAAATGGTACTTTACTCTTGATCGGTACGTTGGGACTTTGAAAATATTCGGGCGTTCCAATCGCTCGTCTGTTGCATCATAGCGCGTCTCGGCGCAATCGACCGATTCGCTCGACCCATTATTTTCGATTTACGGCTAAAATAAATTTTTCTCATTTTATTCAATAACATATTCTTGCTTAGATAACTTTTTTACATAGGGATTAAGCATTTAGAACGATATAATGTTTAAAATAAGGGCACTTTACTCTTGACATTTTACGGTTTTTTCAATTTTCTGAAAAATCCTACCATTAGATTTTTTTAAAAATACGATATTCTTGCTTAACTAACGTTTCTACATAGGGATTAAGCATTTAGAACGAAATCTAATGTCAGAAAATGGCACTTTACTCTTGACATTTTTCGGTTTTTTCAAGTTTCTGGAAAATCCTATCATTAGATTTTTTTTAAAATACGATATTCTTGCTTAACTAACGTTTTTACATAGGGATTAAGCATTTAGAACGAAATCTAATGTAGGAAAATGGTACTTTACTCTTGACCGGTACGTTGGGACTTTGAAAATATTCGGGCGTTCCAATCGCTCGTCTGTTGCATCATAGCGCGTCTCGGCGCAATCGACCGATTCGCTCGACCCATTATTTTCGATTTACGGCTAAAATAAATTTTTCTCATTTTATTCAATAACATATTCTTGCTTAAATAACTTTTTTACATAGGGATTAAGCATTTAGAACGATACATTGTTTAAAATAAGGGCACTTTACTCTTGACATTTTACGGTTTTTTCAATTTTCTGAAAAATCCTATCATTAGATTTTTTTAAGAATACGATATTCTTGCTTAACTAACGTTTCTACATGGGGATTAAGCATTTAGAACGAAATCTAATGTCAGAAAATGGCACTTTACTCTTGACATTTTTCGGTTTTTTCAATTTTCTGGAAAATCCTATCATTAGATTTTTTTAAAAATACGATATTCTTGCTTAACTAACGTTTTTACATAGGGATTAAGTATTTAGAACGAAATCTAATGTAGGAAAATGGTACTTTACTCTTGATCGGTACGTTGGGACTTTGAAAATATTCGGGCGTACGCGGCGCGCTCGGCGCTTCGAACAGCTCCGGTGTCCCCATTATTTTCGATTTACGGCTAAAATAAATTTTTCTAATTTTTTTCAATAACATATTCCTGCTAAAATAACTTTTTTACATAGGGATTAAGCATTTAGAACGATACATTGTTTAAAATAAGGGCACTTTACTCTTGACATTTTACGGTTTTTTCAATTTTCTGAAAAATCCTATCATTAGATTTTTTTAAAAATACGATATTCTTGCTTAACTAACGTTTCTACATAGGGATTAAGCATTTAGAACGAAATCTAATGTCAGAAAATGGCACTTTACTCTTGACATTTTTCGGTTTTTTCAATTTTCTGGGAAATCCTATCATTAGATTTTTTTAAAAATACGATATTCTTGCTTAACTAACGTTTTTACATAGGTATTAAGCATTTAGAACGAAATCTAATGTAGGAAAATGGTACTTTACTCTTGATCGGTACGTTGGGACTTTGAAAATATTCGGGCGTTCCAATCGCTCGTCTGTTGCATCATAGCGCGTCTCGGCGCAATCGACCGATTCGCTCGATCCATTATTTTCGATTTACGGCTAAAATAAATTTTTCTCATTTTATTCAATAACATATTCTTGCTTAAATAACTTTTTTACATAGGGATTAAGCATTTAGAACGATACATTGTTTAAAATAAGGGCACTTTACTCTTGACATTTTACGGTTTTTTCAATTTTCTGAAAAATCCTATCATTAGATTTCTTTTAGAATACGATATTCTTGCTTAACTAACGTTTCTACATAGGGATTAAGCATTTAGAACGAAATCTAATGTCAGAAAATGGCACTTTACTCTTGACATTTTCCGGTTTTTTCAATTTTCTGGAAAATCCTATCATTAGATTTTTTTAAAAATACGATATTCTTGCTTAACTAACGTTTTTACATAGGGATTAAGTATTTAGAACGAAATCTAATGTAGGAAAATGGTACTTTACTCTTGATCGGTACGTTGGGACTTTGAAAATATTCGGGCGTACGCGGCGCGCTCGGCGCTTCGAACAGCTCCGGTGTCCCCATTATTTTCGATTTACGGCTAAAATAAATTTTTCTAATTTTTTTCAATAACATATTCCTGCTAAAATAACTTTTTTACATAGGGATTAAGCATTTAGAACGATACATTGTTTAAAATAAGGGCACTTTACTCTTGACATTTTACGGTTTTTTCAATTTTCTGAAAAATCCTATCATTAGATTTTTTTAAAAATACGATATTCTTGCTTAACTAACGTTTCTACATAGGGATTAAGCATTTAGAACGAAATCTAATGTCAGAAAATGGCACTTTACTCTTGACATTTTTCGGTTTTTTCAATTTTCTGGGAAATCCTATCATTAGATTTTTTTAAAAATACGATATTCTTGCTTAACTAACGTTTTTACATAGGTATTAAGCATTTAGAACGAAATCTAATGTAGGAAAATGGTACTTTACTCTTGATCGGTACGTTGGGACTTTGAAAATATTCGGGCGTTCCAATCGCTCGTCTGTTGCATCATAGCGCGTCTCGGCGCAATCGACCGATTCGCTCGATCCATTATTTTCGATTTACGGCTAAAATAAATTTTTCTCATTTTATTCAATAACATATTCTTGCTTAAATAACTTTTTTACATAGGGATTAAGCATTTAGAACGATACATTGTTTAAAATAAGGGCACTTTACTCTTGACATTTTACGGTTTTTTCAATTTTCTGAAAAATCCTATCATTAGATTTTTTTTAGAATACGATATTCTTGCTTAACTAACGTTTCTACATAGGGATTAAGCATTTAGAACGAAATCTAATGTCAGAAAATGGCACTTTACTCTTGACATTTTCCGGTTTTTTCAATTTTCTGGAAAATCCTATCATTAGATTTTTTTAAAAATACGATATTCTTGCTTAACTAACGTTTTTACATAGGGATTAAGTATTTAGAACGAAATCTAATGTAGGAAAATGGTACTTTACTCTTGATCGGTACGTTGGGACTTTGAAAATATTCGGGCGTACGCGACGCGCTCGGCTCTTCGAACAGCTCCGGTGTCCCCATTATTTTCGATTTACGGCTAAAATAAATTTTTCTAATTTTTTTCAATAACATATTCCTGCTAAAATAACTTTTTTACATAGGGATTAAGCATTTAGAACGATACATTGTTTAAAATAAGGGCACTTTACTCTTGATATTTTACGGTTTTTTCAATTTTCTGAAAAATCCTATCATTAGATTTTTTTAAAAATACGATATTCTTGCTTAACTAACGTTTCTACATAGGGATTAAGCATTTAGAACGAAATCTAATGTCAGAAAATGGCACTTTACTCTTGACATTTTTCGGTTTTTTCAATTTTCTGGGAAATCCTATCATTAGATTTTTTTAAAAATACGATATTCTTGCTTAACTAACGTTTTTACATCGGGATTAAGCATTTAGAACGAAATCTAATGTAGGAAAATGGTACTTTACTCTTGATCGGTACGTTGGGACTTTGAAAATATTCGGGCGTTCCAATCGCTCGTCTGTTGCATCATAGCGCGTCTCGGCGCAATCGACCGATTCGCTCGATCCATTATTTTCGATTTACGGCTAAAATAAATTTTTCTCATTTTATTCAATAACATATTCTTGCTTAAATAACTTTTTTACATAGGGATTAAGCATTTAGAACGATACATTGTTTAAAATAAGGGCACTTTACTCTTGACATTTTACGGTTTTTTCAATTTTCTGAAAAATCCTATCATTAGATTTTTTTAAGAATACGATATTCTTGCTTAACTAACGTTTCTACATAGGGATTAAGCATTTAGAACGAAATCTAATGTCAGAAAATGGCACTTTACTCTTGACATTTTTCGGTTTTTTCAATTTTCTGGAAAATCCTATCATTAGATTTTTTTAAAAATACGATATTCTTGCTTAACTAACGTTTTTACATAGGGATTAAGTATTTAGAACGAAATCTAATGTAGGAAAATGGTACTTTACTCTTGATCGGTACGTTGGGACTTTGAAAATATTCGGGCGTACGCGGCGCGCTCGGCGCTTCGAACAGCTCCGGTGTCCCCATTATTTTCGATTTACGGCTAAAATAAATTTTTCTAATTTTTTTCAATAACATATTCCTGCTAAAATAACTGTTTTACATAGGGATTAAGCATTTAGAACGATACATTGTTTAAAATAAGGGCACTTTACTCTTGATATTTTACGGTTTTTTCAATTTTCTGAAAAATCCTATCATTAGATTTTTTTAAAAATACGATATTCTTGCTTAACTAACGTTTCTACATAGGGATTAAGCATTTAGAACGAAATCTAATGTCAGAAAATGGCACTTTACTCTTGACATTTTTCGGTTTTTTCAATTTTCTGGGAAATCCTATCATTAGATTTTTTTAAAAATACGATATTCTTGCTTAACTAACGTTTTTACATAGGGATTAAGCATTTAGAACGAAATCTAATGTAGGAAAATGGTACTTTACTCTTGATCGGTACGTTGGGACTTTGAAAATATTCGGGCGTACGCGGCGCGCTCGGCGCTTCGAACAGCTCCGGTGTCCCCATTATTTTCGATTTACGGCTAAAATAAATTTTTCTAATTTTTTTCAATAACATATTCCTGCTAAAATAACTGTTTTACATAGGGATTAAGCATTTAGAACGATACATTGTTTAAAATAAGGGCACTTTACTCTTGATATTTTACGGTTTTTTCAATTTTCTGAAAAATCCTATCATTAGATTTTTTTAAAAATACGATATTCTTGCTTAGCTAACGTTTCTACATAGGGATTAAGCATTTAGAACGAAATCTAATGTCAGAAAATGGCACTTTACTCTTGACATTTTTCGGTTTTTTCAATTTTCTGGGAAATCCTATCATTAGATTTTTTTAAAAATACGATATTCTTGCTTAACTAACGTTTTTACATAGGGATTAAGCATTTAGAACGAAATCTAATGTAGGAAAATGGTACTTTACTCTTGATCGGTACGTTGGGACTTTGAAAATATTCGGGCGTTCCAATCGCTCGTCTGTTGCATCATAGCGCGTCTCGGCGCAATCGACCGATTCGCTCGACCCATTATTTTCGATTTACGGCTAAAATAAATTTTTCTCATTTTATTCAATAACATATTCTTGCTTAGATAACTTTTTTACATAGGGATTAAGCATTTAGAACGATATAATGTTTAAAATAAGGGCACTTTACTCTTGACATTTTACGGTTTTTTCAATTTTCTGAAAAATCCTACCATTAGATTTTTTTAAAAATACGATATTCTTGCTTAACTAACGTTTCTACATAGGGATTAAGCATTTAGAACGAAATCTAATGTCAGAAAATGGCACTTTACTCTTGACATTTTTCGGTTTTTTCAATTTTCTGGAAAATCCTATCATTAGATTTTTTTTAAAATACGATATTCTTGCTTAACTAACGTTTTTACATAGGGATTAAGCATTTAGAACGAAATCTAATGTAGGAAAATGGTACTTTACTCTTGACCGGTACGTTGGGACTTTGAAAATATTCGGGCGTTCCAATCGCTCGTCTGTTGCATCATAGCGCGTCTCGGCGCAATCGACCGATTCGCTCGACCCATTATTTTCGATTTACGGCTAAAATAAATTTTTCTCATTTTATTCAATAACATATTCTTGCTTAGATAACTTTTTTACATAGGGATTAAGCATTTAGAACGATATAATGTTTAAAATAAGGGCACTTTACTCTTGACATTTTACGGTTTTTTCAATTTTCTGAAAAATCCTATCATTAGATTTTTTTAAAAATACGATAATCTTGCATAACTAACGTTTCTACATAGGGATTAAGCATTTAGAACGAAATCTAATGTCAGAAAATGGCACTTTACTCTTGACATTTTTCGGTTTTTTCAATTTTCTGGAAAATCCTATCATTAGATTTTTTTAAAAATACGATATTCTTGCTTAACTAACGTTTTTACATAGGGATTAAGTATTTAGAACGAAATCTAATGTAGGAAAATGGTACTTTACTCTTGATCGGTACGTTGGGACTTTGAAAATATTCGGGCGTACGCGGCGCGCTCGGCGCTTCGAACAGCTCCGGTGTCCCCATTATTTTCGATTTACGGCTAAAATAAATTTTTCTAATTTTTTTCAATAACATATTCCTGCTAAAATAACTTTTTTACATAGGGATTAAGCATTTAGAACGATACATTGTTTAAAATAAGGGCACTTTACTCTTGACATTTTACGGTTTTTTCAATTTTCTGAAAAATCCTATCATTAGATTTTTTTAAAAATACGATATTCTTGCTTAACTAACGTTTCTACATAGGGATTAAGCATTTAGAACGAAATCTAATGTCAGAAAATGGCACTTTACTCTTGACATTTTTCGGTTTTTTCAATTTTCTGGGAAATCCTATCATTAGATTTTTTTAAAAATACGATATTCTTGCTTAACTAACGTTTTTACATAGGTATTAAGCATTTAGAACGAAATCTAATGTAGGAAAATGGTACTTTACTCTTGATCGGTACGTTGGGACTTTGAAAATATTCGGGCGTTCCAATCGCTCGTCTGTTGCATCATAGCGCGTCTCGGCGCAATCGACCGATTCGCTCGATCCATTATTTTCGATTTACGGCTAAAATAAATTTTTCTCATTTTATTCAATAACATATTCTTGCTTAAATAACTTTTTTACATAGGGATTAAGCATTTAGAACGATACATTGTTTAAAATAAGGGCACTTTACTCTTGACATTTTACGGTTTTTTCAATTTTCTGAAAAATCCTATCATTAGATTTTTTTTAGAATACGATATTCTTGCTTAACTAACGTTTCTACATAGGGATTAAGCATTTAGAACGAAATCTAATGTCAGAAAATGGCACTTTACTCTTGACATTTTCCGGTTTTTTCAATTTTCTGGAAAATCCTATCATTAGATTTTTTTAAAAATACGATATTCTTGCTTAACTAACGTTTTTACATAGGGATTAAGTATTTAGAACGAAATCTAATGTAGGAAAATGGTACTTTACTCTTGATCGGTACGTTGGGACTTTGAAAATATTCGGGCGTACGCGGCGCGCTCGGCGCTTCGAACAGCTCCGGTGTCCCCATTATTTTCGATTTACGGCTAAAATAAATTTTTCTAATTTTTTTCAATAACATATTCCTGCTAAAATAACTTTTTTACATAGGGATTAAGCATTTAGAACGATACATTGTTTAAAATAAGGGCACTTTACTCTTGACATTTTACGGTTTTTTCAATTTTCTGAAAAATCCTATCATTAGATTTTTTTAAAAATACGATATTCTTGCTTAACTAACGTTTCTACATAGGGATTAAGCATTTAGAACGAAATCTAATGTCAGAAAATGGCACTTTACTCTTGACATTTTTCGG
Organism: Megalopta genalis; assembly: GCF_051020955.1. Taxonomy (NCBI): domain Eukaryota; kingdom Metazoa; phylum Arthropoda; class Insecta; order Hymenoptera; family Halictidae; genus Megalopta; species Megalopta genalis. The sequence goes on from NW_027476124.1 coordinate 943,644, forward strand.
TTTTTTCAATTTTCTGGGAAATCCTATCATTAGATTTTTTTAAAAATACGATATTCTTGCTTAACTAACGTTTTTACATAGGTATTAAGCATTTAGAACGAAATCTAATGTAGGAAAATGGTACTTTACTCTTGATCGGTACGTTGGGACTTTGAAAATATTCGGGCGTTCCAATCGCTCGTCTGTTGCATCATAGCGCGTCTCGGCGCAATCGACCGATTCGCTCGATCCATTATTTTCGATTTACGGCTAAAATAAATTTTTCTCATTTTATTCAATAACATATTCTTGCTTAAATAACTTTTTTACATAGGGATTAAGCATTTATAACGATACATTGTTTAAAATAAGGGCACTTTACTCTTGACATTTTACGGTTTTTTCAATTTTCTGAAAAATCCTATCATTAGATTTTTTTTAGAATACGATATTCTTGCTTAACTAACGTTTCTACATAGGGATTAAGCATTTAGAACGAAATCTAATGTCAGAAAATGGCACTTTACTCTTGACATTTTCCGGTTTTTTCAATTTTCTGGAAAATCCTATCATTAGATTTTTTTAAAAATACGATATTCTTGCTTAACTAACGTTTTTACATAGGGATTAAGTATTTAGAACGAAATCTAATGTAGGAAAATGGTACTTTACTCTTGATCGGTACGTTGGGACTTTGAAAATATTCGGGCGTACGCGACGCGCTCGGCGCTTCGAACAGCTCCGGTGTCCCCATTATTTTCGATTTACGGCTAAAATAAATTTTTCTAATTTTTTTCAATAACATATTCCTGCTAAAATAACTTTTTTACATAGGGATTAAGCATTTAGAACGATACATTGTTTAAAATAAGGGCACTTTACTCTTGATATTTTACGGTTTTTTCAATTTTCTGAAAAATCCTATCATTAGATTTTTTTAAAAATACGATATTCTTGCTTAACTAACGTTTCTACATAGGGATTAAGCATTTAGAACGAAATCTAATGTCAGAAAATGGCACTTTACTCTTGACATTTTTCGGTTTTTTCAATTTTCTGGGAAATCCTATCATTAGATTTTTTTAAAAATACGATATTCTTGCTTAACTAACGTTTTTACATCGGGATTAAGCATTTAGAACGAAATCTAATGTAGGAAAATGGTACTTTACTCTTGATCGGTACGTTGGGACTTTGAAAATATTCGGGCGTTCCAATCGCTCGTCTGTTGCATCATAGCGCGTCTCGGCGCAATCGACCGATTCGCTCGATCCATTATTTTCGATTTACGGCTAAAATAAATTTTTCTCATTTTATTCAATAACATATTCTTGCTTAAATAACTTTTTTACATAGGGATTAAGCATTTAGAACGATACATTGTTTAAAATAAGGGCACTTTACTCTTGACATTTTACGGTTTTTTCAATTTTCTGAAAAATCCTATCATTAGATTTTTTTAAGAATACGATATTCTTGCTTAACTAACGTTTCTACATAGGGATTAAGCATTTAGAACGAAATCTAATGTCAGAAAATGGCACTTTACTCTTGACATTTTTCGGTTTTTTCAATTTTCTGGAAAATCCTATCATTAGATTTTTTTAAAAATACGATATTCTTGCTTAACTAACGTTTTTACATAGGGATTAAGTATTTAGAACGAAATCTAATGTAGGAAAATGGTACTTTACTCTTGATCGGTACGTTGGGACTTTGAAAATATTCGGGCGTACGCGGCGCGCTCGGCGCTTCGAACAGCTCCGGTGTCCCCATTATTTTCGATTTACGGCTAAAATAAATTTTTCTAATTTTTTTCAATAACATATTCCTGCTAAAATAACTGTTTTACATAGGGATTAAGCATTTAGAACGATACATTGTTTAAAATAAGGGCACTTTACTCTTGATATTTTACGGTTTTTTCAATTTTCTGAAAAATCCTATCATTAGATTTTTTTAAAAATACGATATTCTTGCTTAACTAACGTTTCTACATAGGGATTAAGCATTTAGAACGAAATCTAATGTCAGAAAATGGCACTTTACTCTTGACATTTTTCGGTTTTTTCAATTTTCTGGGAAATCCTATCATTAGATTTTTTTAAAAATACGATATTCTTGCTTAACTAACGTTTTTACATAGGGATTAAGCATTTAGAACGAAATCTAATGTAGGAAAATGGCACTTTACTCTTGACATTTTTCGGTTTTTTCAATTTTCTGGGAAATCCTATCATTAGATTTTTTTAAAAATACGATATTCTTGCTTAACTAACGTTTTTACATCGGGATTAAGCATTTAGAACGAAATCTAATGTAGGAAAATGGTACTTTACTCTTGATCGGTACGTTGGGACTTTGAAAATATTCGGGCGTTCCAATCGCTCGTCTGTTGCATCATAGCGCGTCTCGGCGCAATCGACCGATTCGCTCGATCCATTATTTTCGATTTACGGCTAAAATAAATTTTTCTCATTTTATTCAATAACATATTCTTGCTTAAATAACTTTTTTACATAGGGATTAAGCATTTAGAACGATACATTGTTTAAAATAAGGGCACTTTACTCTTGACATTTTACGGTTTTTTCAATTTTCTGAAAAATCCTATCATTAGATTTTTTTAAGAATACGATATTCTTGCTTAACTAACGTTTCTACATAGGGATTAAGCATTTAGAACGAAATCTAATGTCAGAAAATGGCACTTTACTCTTGACATTTTTCGGTTTTTTCAATTTTCTGGAAAATCCTATCATTAGATTTTTTTAAAAATACGATATTCTTGCTTAACTAACGTTTTTACATAGGGATTAAGTATTTAGAACGAAATCTAATGTAGGAAAATGGTACTTTACTCTTGATCGGTACGTTGGGACTTTGAAAATATTCGGGCGTACGCGGCGCGCTCGGCGCTTCGAACAGCTCCGGTGTCCCCATTATTTTCGATTTACGGCTAAAATAAATTTTTCTAATTTTTTTCAATAACATATTCCTGCTAAAATAACTGTTTTACATAGGGATTAAGCATTTAGAACGATACATTGTTTAAAATAAGGGCACTTTACTCTTGATATTTTACGGTTTTTTCAATTTTCTGAAAAATCCTATCATTAGATTTTTTTAAAAATACGATATTCTTGCTTAACTAACGATTCTACATAGGGATTAAGCATTTAGAACGAAATCTAATGTCAGAAAATGGCACTTTACTCTTGACATTTTTCGGTTTTTTCAATTTTCTGGGAAATCCTATCATTAGATTTTTTTAAAAATACGATATTCTTGCTTAACTAACGTTTTTACATAGGGATTAAGCATTTAGAACGAAATCTAATGTAGGAAAATGGTACTTTACTCTTGATCGGTACGTTGGGACTTTGAAAATATTCGGGCGTACGCGGCGCGCTCGGCGCTTCGAACAGCTCCGGTGTCCCCATTATTTTCGATTTACGGCTAAAATAAATTTTTCTAATTTTTTTCAATAACATATTCCTGCTAAAATAACTGTTTTACATAGGGATTAAGCATTTAGAACGATACATTGTTTAAAATAAGGGCACTTTACTCTTGATATTTTACGGTTTTTTCAATTTTCTGAAAAATCCTATCATTAGATTTTTTTAAAAATACGATATTCTTGCTTAACTAACGTTTCTACATAGGGATTAAGCATTTAGAACGAAATCTAATGTCAGAAAATGGCACTTTACTCTTGACATTTTTCGGTTTTTTCAATTTTCTGGGAAATCCTATCATTAGATTTTTTTAAAAATACGATATTCTTGCTTAACTAACGTTTTTACATAGGGATTAAGCATTTAGAACGAAATCTAATGTAGGAAAATGGTACTTTACTCTTGATCGGTACGTTGGGACTTTGAAAATATTCGGGCGTTCCAATCGCTCGTCTGTTGCATCATAGCGCGTCTCGGCGCAATCGACCGATTCGCTCGACCCATTATTTTCGATTTACGGCTAAAATAAATTTTTCTCATTTTATTCAATAACATATTCTTGCTTAGATAACTTTTTTACATAGGGATTAAGCATTTAGAACGATATAATGTTTAAAATAAGGGCACTTTACTCTTGACATTTTACGGTTTTTTCAATTTTCTGAAAAATCCTACCATTAGATTTTTTTAAAAATACGATATTCTTGCTTAACTAACGTTTCTACATAGGGATTAAGCATTTAGAACGAAATCTAATGTCAGAAAATGGCACTTTACTCTTGACATTTTTCGGTTTTTTCAAGTTTCTGGAAAATCCTATCATTAGATTTTTTTTAAAATACGATATTCTTGCTTAACTAACGTTTTTACATAGGGATTAAGCATTTAGAACGAAATCTAATGTAGGAAAATGGTACTTTACTCTTGACCGGTACGTTGGGACTTTGAAAATATTCGGGCGTTCCAATCGCTCGTCTGTTGCATCATAGCGCGTCTCGGCGCAATCGACCGATTCGCTCGACCCATTATTTTCGATTTACGGCTAAAATAAATTTTTCTCATTTTATTCAATAACATATTCTTGCTTAGATAACTTTTTTACATAGGGATTAAGCATTTAGAACGATATAATGTTTAAAATAAGGGCACTTTACTCTTGACATTTTACGGTTTTTTCAATTTTCTGAAAAATCCTATCATTAGATTTTTTTAAAAATACGATAATCTTGCATAACTAACGTTTCTACATAGGGATTAAGCATTTAGAACGAAATCTAATGTCAGAAAATGGCACTTTACTCTTGACATTTTTCGGTTTTTTCAATTTTCTGGAAAATCCTATCATTAGATTTTTTTAAAAATACGATATTCTTGCTTAACTAACGTTTTTACATAGGGATTAAGTATTTAGAACGAAATCTAATGTAGGAAAATGGTACTTTACTCTTGATCGGTACGTTGGGACTTTGAAAATATTCGGGCGTACGCGGCGCGCTCGGCGCTTCGAACAGCTCCGGTGTCCCCATTATTTTCGATTTACGGCTAAAATAAATTTTTCTAATTTTTTTCAATAACATATTCCTGCTAAAATAACTGTTTTACATAGGGATTAAGCATTTAGAACGATACATTGTTTAAAATAAGGGCACTTTACTCTTGATATTTTACGGTTTTTTCAATTTTCTGAAAAATCCTATCATTAGATTTTTTTAAAAATACGATATTCTTGCTTAACTAACGTTTTTACATAGGGATTAAGCATTTAGAACGAAATCTAATGTCAGAAAATGGCACTTTACTCTTGACATTTTTCGGTTTTTTCAATTTTCTGGGAAATCCTATCATTAGATTTTTTTAAAAATACGATATTCTTGCTTAACTAACGTTTTTACATAGGGATTAAGCATTTAGAACGAAATCTAATGTAGGAAAATGGTACTTTACTCTTGATCGGTACGTTGGGACTTAGAAAATATTCGGCCGTACGCGGCGCGTCTCGGCGCTTCGAACAGCTCCGGTGTCCCCATTATTTTCGATTTACGGCTAAAATAAATTTTTCTAATTTTTTTCAATAACATATTCTTGCTTAAATAACTTTTTTACATAGGGATTAAGCATTTAGAACGATACATTGTTTAAAATAATGGCACTTTACTCTTGACATTTTACGGTTTTTTCAATTTTCTGAAAAATCCTATCATTAGATTTTTTTAAAAATACGATATTCTTGCTTAACTAACGTTTCTACATAGGGATTAAGCATTTAGAACGAAATCTAATGTCAGAAAATGGCACTTTACTCTTGACATTTTTCGGTTTTTTCAATTTTCTGGAAAATCCTATCATTAGATTTTTTTAAAAATACGATATTCTTGCTTAACTAACGTTTTTACATAGGGATTAAGCATTTAGAACGAAATCTAATGTAGGAAAATGGTACTTTACTCTTGATCGGTACGTTGGGACTTTGAAAATATTCGGGCGTACGCGGCGCGCTCGGCGCTTCGAACAGCTCCGGTGTCCCCATTATTTTCGATTTACGGCTAAAATAAATTTTTCTAATTTTTTTCAATAACATATTCCTGCTAAAATAACTGTTTTACATAGGGATTAAGCATTTAGAACGATACATTGTTTAAAATAAGGGCACTTTACTCTTGATATTTTACGGTTTTTTCAATTTTCTGAAAAATCCTATCATTAGATTTTTTTAAAAATACGATATTCTTGCTTAACTAACGTTTTTACATAGGGATTAAGCATTTAGAACGAAATCTAATGTCAGAAAATGGCACTTTACTCTTGACATTTTTCGGTTTTTTCAATTTTCTGGGAAATCCTATCATTAGATTTTTTTAAAAATACGATATTCTTGCTTAACTAACGTTTTTACATAGGGATTAAGCATTTAGAACGAAATCTAATGTAGGAAAATGGTACTTTACTCTTGATCGGTACGTTGGGACTTAGAAAATATTCGGCCGTACGCGGCGCGTCTCGGCGCTTCGAACAGCTCCGGTGTCCCCATTATTTTCGATTTACGGCTAAAATAAATTTTTCTAATTTTTTTCAATAACATATTCTTGCTTAAATAACTTTTTTACATAGGGATTAAGCATTTAGAACGATACATTGTTTAAAATAATGGCACTTTACTCTTGACATTTTACGGTTTTTTCAATTTTCTGAAAAATCCTATCATTAGATTTTTTTAAAAATACGATATTCTTGCTTAACTAACGTTTCTACATAGGGATTAAGCATTTAGAACGAAATCTAATGTCAGAAAATGGCACTTTACTCTTGACATTTTTCGGTTTTATCAATTTTCTGGAAAATCCTATCATTAGATTTTTTTAAAAATACGATATTCTTGCTTAACTAACGTTTTTACATAGGGATTAAGCATTTAGAACGAAATCTAATGTAGGAAAATGGTACTTTACTCTTGATCGGTACGTTGGGACTTAGAAAATATTCGGCCGTACGCGGCGCGTCTCGGCGCTTCGAACAGCTCCGGTGTCCCCATTATTTTCGATTTACGGCTAAAATAAATTTTTCTAATTTTTTTCAATAACATATTCTTGCTTAAATAACTTTTTTACATAGGGATTAAGCATTTAGAACGATACATTGTTTAAAATAATGGCACTTTACTCTTGACATTTTACGGTTTTTTCAATTTTCTGAAAAATCCTATCATTAGATTTTTTTAAAAATACGATATTCTTGCTTAACTAACGTTTCTACATAGGGATTAAGCATTTAGAACGAAATCTAATGTCAGAAAATGGCACTTTACTCTTGACATTTTTCGGTTTTTTCAATTTTCTGGAAAATCCTATCATTAGATTTTTTTAAAAATACGATATTCTTGCTTAACTAACGTTTTTACATAGGGATTAAGCATTTAGAACGAAATCTAATGTAGGAAAATGGTACTTTACTCTTGACCGGTACGTTGGGACTTTGAAAATATTCGGGCGTTCCAATCGCTCGTCTGTTGCATCATAGCGCGTCTCGGCGCAATCGACCGATTCGCTCGACCCATTATTTTCGATTTACGGCTAAAATAAATTTTTCTCGTTTTATTCAATAACATATTCTTGCTTAGATAACTTTTTTACATAGGGATTAAGCATTTAGAACGATATAATGTTTAAAATAAGGGCACTTTACTCTTGACATTTTACGGTTTTTTCAATTTTCTGAAAAATCCTATCATTAGATTTTTTTAAAAATACGATAATCTTGCATAACTAACGTTTCTACATAGGGATTAAGCATTTAGAACGAAATCTAATGTCAGAAAATGGCACTTTACTCTTGACATTTTTCGGTTTTTTCAATTTTCTGGAAAATCCTATCATTAGATTTTTTTAAAAATACGATATTCTTGCTTAACTAACGTTTTTACATAGGGATTAAGTATTTAGAACGAAATCTAATGTAGGAAAATGGTACTTTACTCTTGATCGGTACGTTGGGACTTTGAAAATATTCGGGCGTACGCGGCGCGCTCGGCGCTTCGAACAGCTCCGGTGTCCCCATTATTTTCGATTTACGGCTAAAATAAATTTTTCTAATTTTTTTCAATAACATATTCCTGCTAAAATAACTGTTTTACATAGGGATTAAGCATTTAGAACGATACATTGTTTAAAATAAGGGCACTTTACTCTTGATATTTTACGGTTTTTTCAATTTTCTGAAAAATCCTATCATTAGATTTTTTTAAAAATACGATATTCTTGCTTAACTAACGTTTCTACATAGGGATTAAGCATTTAGAACGAAATCTAATGTCAGAAAATGGCACTTTACTCTTGACATTTTTCGGTTTTTTCAATTTTCTGGGAAATCCTATCATTAGATTTTTTTAAAAATACGATATTCTTGCTTAACTAACGTTTTTACATAGGGATTAAGCATTTAGAACGAAATCTAATGTAGGAAAATGGTACTTTACTCTTGATCGGTACGTTGGGACTTTGAAAATATTCGGGCGTTCCAATCGCTCGTCTGTTGCATCATAGCGCGTCTCGGCGCAATCGACCGATTCGCTCGATCCATTATTTTCGATTTACGGCTAAAATAAATTTTTCTAATTTTTTTCAATAACATATTCCTGCTAAAATAACTTTTTTACATAGGGATTAAGCATTTAGAACGATACATTGTTTAAAATAAGGGCACTTTACTCTTGACATTTTACGGTTTTTTCAATTTTCTGAAAAATCCTATCATTAGATTTTTTTAAAAATACGATATTCTTGCTTAACTAACGTTTCTACATAGGGATTAAGCATTTAGAACGAAATCTAATGTCAGAAAATGGCACTTTACTCTTGACATTTTTCGGTTTTTTCAATTTTCTGGGAAATCCTATCATTAGATTTTTTTAAAAATACGATATTCTTGCTTAACTAACGTTTTTACATAGGGATTAAGCATTTAGAACGAAATCTAATGTAGGAAAATGGTACTTTACTCTTGATCGGTACGTTGGCACTTAGAAAATATTCGGGCGTTCCAATCGCTCGTCTGTTGCATCATAGCGCGTCTCGGCGCAATCGACCGATTCGCTCGATCCATTATTTTCGATTTACGGCTAAAATAAATTTTTCTCATTTTATTCAATAACATATTCCTGCTAAAATAACTTTTTTACATAGGGATTAAGCATTTAGAACGATACATTGTTTAAAATAAGGGCACTTTACTCTTGACATTTTACGGTTTTTTCAATTTTCTGAAAAATCCTATCATTAGATTTTTTTAAAAATACGATATTCTTGCTTAACTAACGTTTCTACATAGGGATTAAGCATTTAGAACGAAATCTAATGTCAGAAAATGGCACTTTACTCTTGACATTTTTCGGTTTTTTCAATTTTCTGGAAAATCCTATCATTAGATTTTTTTAAAAATACGATATTCTTGCTTAACTAACGTTTTTACATAGGGATTAAGCATTTAGAACGAAATCTAATGTAGGAAAATGGTACTTTACTCTTGATCGGTACGTTGGGACTTTGAAAATATTCGGGCGTTCCAATCGCTCGTCTGTTGCATCATAGCGCGTCTCGGCGCAATCGACCGATTCGCTCGATCCATTATTTTCGATTTACGGCTAAAATAAATTTTTCTCATTTTATTCAATAACATATTCTTGCTTAAATAACTTTTTTACATAGGGATTAAGCATTTAGAACGATACATTGTTTAAAATAAGGGCACTTTACTCTTGACATTTTACGGTTTTTTCAATTTTCTGAAAAATCCTATCATTAGATTTTTTTAAGAATACGATATTCTTGCTTAACTAACGTTTCTACATAGGGATTAAGCATTTAGAACGAAATCTAATGTCAGAAAATGGCACTTTACTCTTGACATTTTTCGGTTTTTTCAATTTTCTGGAAAATCCTATCATTAGATTTTTTTAAAAATACGATATTCTTGCTTAACTAACGTTTTTACATAGGGATTAAGTATTTAGAACGAAATCTAATGTAGGAAAATGGTACTTTACTCTTGATCGGTACGTTGGGACTTTGAAAATATTCGGGCGTACGCGGCGCGCTCGGCGCTTCGAACAGCTCCGGTGTCCCCATTATTTTCGATTTACGGCTAAAATAAATTTTTCTAATTTTTTTCAATAACATATTCCTGCTAAAATAACTTTTTTACATAGGGATTAAGCATTTAGAACGATACATTGTTTAAAATAAGGGCACTTTACTCTTGACATTTTACGGTTTTTTCAATTTTCTGAAAAATCCTATCATTAGATTTTTTTAAAAATACGATATTCTTGCTTAACTAACGTTTCTACATAGGGATTAAGCATTTAGAACGAAATCTAATGTCAGAAAATGGCACTTTACTCTTGACATTTTTCGGTTTTTTCAATTTTCTGGGAAATCCTATCATTAGATTTTTTTAAAAATACGATATTCTTGCTTAACTAACGTTTTTACATAGGTATTAAGCATTTAGAACGAAATCTAATGTAGGAAAATGGTACTTTACTCTTGATCGGTACGTTGGGACTTTGAAAATATTCGGGCGTTCCAATCGCTCGTCTGTTGCATCATAGCGCGTCTCGGCGCAATCGACCGATTCGCTCGATCCATTATTTTCGATTTACGGCTAAAATAAATTTTTCTCATTTTATTCAATAACATATTCTTGCTTAAATAACTTTTTTACATAGGGATTAAGCATTTAGAACGATACATTGTTTAAAATAAGGGCACTTTACTCTTGACATTTTACGGTTTTTTCAATTTTCTGAAAAATCCTATCATTAGATTTTTTTAAAAATACGATATTCTTGCTTAACTAACGTTTTTACATAGGGATTAAGTATTTAGAACGAAATCTAATGTAGGAAAATGGTACTTTACTCTTGATCGGTACGTTGGGACTTTGAAAATATTCGGGCGTACGCGACGCGCTCGGCGCTTCGAACAGCTCCGGTGTCCCCATTATTTTCGATTTACGGCTAAAATAAATTTTTCTAATTTTTTTCAATAACATATTCCTGCTAAAATAACTTTTTTACATAGGGATTAAGCATTTAGAACGATACATTGTTTAAAATAAGGGCACTTTACTCTTGATATTTTACGGTTTTTTCAATTTTCTGAAAAATCCTATCATTAGATTTTTTTAAAAATACGATATTCTTGCTTAACTAACGTTTTTACATAGGGATTAAGCATTTAGAACGAAATCTAATGTAGGAAAATGGTACTTTACTCTTGACCGGTACGTTGGGACTTTGAAAATATTCGGGCGTTCCAATCGCTCGTCTGTTGCATCATAGCGCGTCTCGGCGCAATCGACCGATTCGCTCGACCCATTATTTTCGATTTACGGCTAAAATAAATTTTTCTCATTTTATTCAATAACATATTCTTGCTTAGATAACTTTTTTACATAGGGATTAAGCATTTAGAACGATATAATGTTTAAAATAAGGGCACTTTACTCTTGACATTTTACGGTTTTTTCAATTTTCTGAAAAATCCTATCATTAGATTTTTTTAAAAATACGATATTCTTGCTTAACTAACGTTTCTACATAGGGATTAAGCATTTAGAACGAAATCTAATGTCAGAAAATGGCACTTTACTCTTGACATTTTTCGGTTTTTTCAATTTTCTGGGAAATCCTATCATTAGATTTTTTTAAAAATACGATATTCTTGCTTAACTAACGTTTTTACATAGGGATTAAGCATTTAGAACGAAATCTAATGTAGGAAAATGGTACTTTACTCTTGATCGGTACGTTGGGACTTAGAAAATATTCGGCCGTACGCGGCGCGTCTCGGCGCTTCGAACAGCTCCGGTGTCCCCATTATTTTCGATTTACGGCTAAAATAAATTTTTCTAATTTTTTTCAATAACATATTCTTGCTTAAATAACTTTTTTACATAGGGATTAAGCATTTAGAACGATACATTGTTTAAAATAATGGCACTTTACTCTTGACATTTTACGGTTTTTTCAATTTTCTGAAAAATCCTATCATTAGATTTTTTTAAAAATACGATAATCTTGCTTAACTAACGTTTCTACATAGGGATTAAGCATTTAGAACGAAATCTAATGTCAGAAAATGGCACTTTACTCTTGACATTTTTCGGTTTTTTCAATTTTCTGGAAAATCCTATCATTAGATTTTTTTAAAAATACGATATTCTTGCTTAACTAACGTTTTTACATAGGGATTAAGCATTTAGAACGAAATCTAATGTAGGAAAATGGTACTTTACTCTTGACCGGTACGTTGGGACTTTGAAAATATTCGGGCGTTCCAATCGCTCGTCTGTTGCATCATAGCGCGTCTCGGCGCAATCGACCGATTCGCTCGATCCATTATTTTCGATTTACGGCTAAAATAAATTTTTCTCATTTTATTCAATAACATATTCTTGCTTAAATAACTTTTTTACATAGGGATTAAGCATTTAGAACGATACATTGTTTAAAATAAGGGCACTTTACTCTTGACATTTTACGGTTTTTTCAATTTTCTGAAAAATCCTATCATTAGATTTTTTTAAGAATACGATATTCTTGCTTAACTAACGTTTCTACATGGGGATTAAGCATTTAGAACGAAATCTAATGTCAGAAAATGGCACTTTACTCTTGACATTTTTCGGTTTTTTCAATTTTCTGGAAAATCCTATCATTAGATTTTTTTAAAAATACGATATTCTTGCTTAACTAACGTTTTTACATAGGGATTAAGTATTTAGAACGAAATCTAATGTAGGAAAATGGTACTTTACTCTTGATCGGTACGTTGGGACTTTGAAAATATTCGGGCGTACGCGGCGCGCTCGGCGCTTCGAACAGCTCCGGTGTCCCCATTATTTTCGATTTACGGCTAAAATAAATTTTTCTAATTTTTTTCAATAACATATTCCTGCTAAAATAACTTTTTTACATAGGGATTAAGCATTTAGAACGATACATTGTTTAAAATAAGGGCACTTTACTCTTGACATTTTACGGTTTTTTCAATTTTCTGAAAAATCCTATCATTAGATTTTTTTAAAAATACGATATTCTTGCTTAACTAACGTTTCTACATAGGGATTAAGCATTTAGAACGAAATCTAATGTCAGAAAATGGCACTTTACTCTTGACATTTTTCGGTTTTTTCAATTTTCTGGGAAATCCTATCATTAGATTTTTTTAAAAATACGATATTCTTGCTTAACTAACGTTTTTACATAGGTATTAAGCATTTAGAACGAAATCTAATGTAGGAAAATGGTACTTTACTCTTGATCGGTACGTTGGGACTTTGAAAATATTCGGGCGTTCCAATCGCTCGTCTGTTGCATCATAGCGCGTCTCGGCGCAATCGACCGATTCGCTCGATCCATTATTTTCGATTTACGGCTAAAATAAATTTTTCTCATTTTATTCAATAACATATTCTTGCTTAAATAACTTTTTTACATAGGGATTAAGCATTTAGAACGATACATTGTTTAAAATAAGGGCACTTTACTCTTGACATTTTACGGTTTTTTCAATTTTCTGAAAAATCCTATCATTAGATTTTTTTTAGAATACGATATTCTTGCTTAACTAACGTTTCTACATAGGGATTAAGCATTTAGAACGAAATCTAATGTCAGAAAATGGCACTTTACTCTTGACATTTTCCGGTTTTTTCAATTTTCTGGAAAATCCTATCATTAGATTTTTTTAAAAATACGATATTCTTGCTTAACTAACGTTTTTACATAGGGATTAAGTATTTAGAACGAAATCTAATGTAGGAAAATGGTACTTTACTCTTGATCGGTACGTTGGGACTTTGAAAATATTCGGGCGTACGCGGCGCGCTCGGCGCTTCGAACAGCTCCGGTGTCCCCATTATTTTCGATTTACGGCTAAAATAAATTTTTCTAATTTTTTTCAATAACATATTCCTGCTAAAATAACTTTTTTACATAGGGATTAAGCATTTAGAACGATACATTGTTTAAAATAAGGGCACTTTACTCTTGACATTTTACGGTTTTTTCAATTTTCTGAAAAATCCTATCATTAGATTTTTTTAAAAATACGATATTCTTGCTTAACTAACGTTTCTACATAGGGATTAAGCATTTAGAACGAAATCTAATGTCAGAAAATGGCACTTTACTCTTGACATTTTTCGGTTTTTTCAATTTTCTGGGAAATCCTATCATTAGATTTTTTTAAAAATACGATATTCTTGCTTAACTAACGTTTTTACATAGGTATTAAGCATTTAGAACGAAATCTAATGTAGGAAAATGGTACTTTACTCTTGATCGGTACGTTGGGACTTTGAAAATATTCGGGCGTTCCAATCGCTCGTCTGTTGCATCATAGCGCGTCTCGGCGCAATCGACCGATTCGCTCGATCCATTATTTTCGATTTACGGCTAAAATAAATTTTTCTCATTTTATTCAATAACATATTCTTGCTTAAATAACTTTTTTACATAGGGATTAAGCATTTAGAACGATACATTGTTTAAAATAAGGGCACTTTACTCTTGACATTTTACGGTTTTTTCAATTTTCTGAAAAATCCTATCATTAGATTTTTTTTAGAATACGATATTCTTGCTTAACTAACGTTTCTACATAGGGATTAAGCATTTAGAACGAAATCTAATGTCAGAAAATGGCACTTTACTCTTGACATTTTCCGGTTTTTTCAATTTTCTGGAAAATCCTATCATTAGATTTTTTTAAAAATACGATATTCTTGCTTAACTAACGTTTTTACATAGGGATTAAGTATTTAGAACGAAATCTAATGTAGGAAAATGGTACTTTACTCTTGATCGGTACGTTGGGACTTTGAAAATATTCGGGCGTACGCGACGCGCTCGGCGCTTCGAACAGCTCCGGTGTCCCCATTATTTTCGATTTACGGCTAAAATAAATTTTTCTAATTTTTTTCAATAACATATTCCTGCTAAAATAACTTTTTTACATAGGGATTAAGCATTTAGAACGATACATTGTTTAAAATAAGGGCACTTTACTCTTGATATTTTACGGTTTTTTCAATTTTCTGAAAAATCCTATCATTAGATTTTTTTAAAAATACGATATTCTTGCTTAACTAACGTTTCTACATAGGGATTAAGCATTTAGAACGAAATCTAATGTCAGAAAATGGCACTTTACTCTTGACATTTTTCGGTTTTTTCAATTTTCTGGGAAATCCTATCATTAGATTTTTTTAAAAATACGATATTCTTGCTTAACTAACGTTTTTACATCGGGATTAAGCATTTAGAACGAAATCTAATGTAGGAAAATGGTACTTTACTCTTGATCGGTACGTTGGGACTTTGAAAATATTCGGGCGTTCCAATCGCTCGTCTGTTGCATCATAGCGCGTCTCGGCGCAATCGACCGATTCGCTCGATCCATTATTTTCGATTTACGGCTAAAATAAATTTTTCTCATTTTATTCAATAACATATTCTTGCTTAAATAACTTTTTTACATAGGGATTAAGCATTTAGAACGATACATTGTTTAAAATAAGGGCACTTTACTCTTGACATTTTACGGTTTTTTCAATTTTCTGAAAAATCCTATCATTAGATTTTTTTAAGAATACGATATTCTTGCTTAACTAACGTTTCTACATAGGGATTAAGCATTTAGAACGAAATCTAATGTCAGAAAATGGCACTTTACTCTTGACATTTTTCGGTTTTTTCAATTTTCTGGAAAATCCTATCATTAGATTTTTTTAAAAATACGATATTCTTGCTTAACTAACGTTTTTACATAGGGATTAAGTATTTAGAACGAAATCTAATGTAGGAAAATGGTACTTTACTCTTGATCGGTACGTTGGGACTTTGAAAATATTCGGGCGTACGCGGCGCGCTCGGCGCTTCGAACAGCTCCGGTGTCCCCATTATTTTCGATTTACGGCTAAAATAAATTTTTCTAATTTTTTTCAATAACATATTCCTGCTAAAATAACTGTTTTACATAGGGATTAAGCATTTAGAACGATACATTGTTTAAAATAAGGGCACTTTACTCTTGATATTTTACGGTTTTTTCAATTTTCTGAAAAATCCTATCATTAGATTTTTTTAAAAATACGATATTCTTGCTTAACTAACGTTTCTACATAGGGATTAAGCATTTAGAACGAAATCTAATGTCAGAAAATGGCACTTTACTCTTGACATTTTTCGGTTTTTTCAATTTTCTGGGAAATCCTATCATTAGATTTTTTTAAAAATACGATATTCTTGCTTAACTAACGTTTTTACATAGGGATTAAGCATTTAGAACGAAATCTAATGTAGGAAAATGGTACTTTACTCTTGATCGGTACGTTGGGACTTTGAAAATATTCGGGCGTACGCGGCGCGCTCGGCGCTTCGAACAGCTCCGGTGTCCCCATTATTTTCGATTTACGGCTAAAATAAATTTTTCTAATTTTTTTCAATAACATATTCCTGCTAAAATAACTGTTTTACATAGGGATTAAGCATTTAGAACGATACATTGTTTAAAATAAGGGCACTTTACTCTTGATATTTTACGGTTTTTTCAATTTTCTGAAAAATCCTATCATTAGATTTTTTTAAAAATACGATATTCTTGCTTAGCTAACGTTTCTACATAGGGATTAAGCATTTAGAACGAAATCTAATGTCAGAAAATGGCACTTTACTCTTGACATTTTTCGGTTTTTTCAATTTTCTGGGAAATCCTATCATTAGATTTTTTTAAAAATACGATATTCTTGCTTAACTAACGTTTTTACATAGGGATTAAGCATTTAGAACGAAATCTAATGTAGGAAAATGGTACTTTACTCTTGATCGGTACGTTGGGACTTTGAAAATATTCGGGCGTTCCAATCGCTCGTCTGTTGCATCATAGCGCGTCTCGGCGCAATCGACCGATTCGCTCGACCCATTATTTTCGATTTACGGCTAAAATAAATTTTTCTCATTTTATTCAATAACATATTCTTGCTTAGATAACTTTTTTACATAGGGATTAAGCATTTAGAACGATATAATGTTTAAAATAAGGGCACTTTACTCTTGACATTTTACGGTTTTTTCAATTTTCTGAAAAATCCTACCATTAGATTTTTTTAAAAATACGATATTCTTGCTTAACTAACGTTTCTACATAGGGATTAAGCATTTAGAACGAAATCTAATGTCAGAAAATGGCACTTTACTCTTGACATTTTTCGGTTTTTTCAATTTTCTGGAAAATCCTATCATTAGATTTTTTTTAAAATACGATATTCTTGCTTAACTAACGTTTTTACATAGGGATTAAGCATTTAGAACGAAATCTAATGTAGGAAAATGGTACTTTACTCTTGACCGGTACGTTGGGACTTTGAAAATATTCGGGCGTTCCAATCGCTCGTCTGTTGCATCATAGCGCGTCTCGGCGCAATCGACCGATTCGCTCGACCCATTATTTTCGATTTACGGCTAAAATAAATTTTTCTCATTTTATTCAATAACATATTCTTGCTTAGATAACTTTTTTACATAGGGATTAAGCATTTAGAACGATATAATGTTTAAAATAAGGGCACTTTACTCTTGACATTTTACGGTTTTTTCAATTTTCTGAAAAATCCTATCATTAGATTTTTTTAAAAATACGATAATCTTGCATAACTAACGTTTCTACATAGGGATTAAGCATTTAGAACGAAATCTAATGTCAGAAAATGGCACTTTACTCTTGACATTTTTCGGTTTTTTCAATTTTCTGGAAAATCCTATCATTAGATTTTTTTAAAAATACGATATTCTTGCTTAACTAACGTTTTTACATAGGGATTAAGTATTTAGAACGAAATCTAATGTAGGAAAATGGTACTTTACTCTTGATCGGTACGTTGGGACTTTGAAAATATTCGGGCGTACGCGGCGCGCTCGGCGCTTCGAACAGCTCCGGTGTCCCCATTATTTTCGATTTACGGCTAAAATAAATTTTTCTAATTTTTTTCAATAACATATTCCTGCTAAAATAACTTTTTTACATAGGGATTAAGCATTTAGAACGATACATTGTTTAAAATAAGGGCACTTTACTCTTGACATTTTACGGTTTTTTCAATTTTCTGAAAAATCCTATCATTAGATTTTTTTAAAAATACGATATTCTTGCTTAACTAACGTTTCTACATAGGGATTAAGCATTTAGAACGAAATCTAATGTCAGAAAATGGCACTTTACTCTTGACATTTTTCGGTTTTTTCAATTTTCTGGGAAATCCTATCATTAGATTTTTTTAAAAATACGATATTCTTGCTTAACTAACGTTTTTACATAGGTATTAAGCATTTAGAACGAAATCTAATGTAGGAAAATGGTACTTTACTCTTGATCGGTACGTTGGGACTTTGAAAATATTCGGGCGTTCCAATCGCTCGTCTGTTGCATCATAGCGCGTCTCGGCGCAATCGACCGATTCGCTCGATCCATTATTTTCGATTTACGGCTAAAATAAATTTTTCTCATTTTATTCAATAACATATTCTTGCTTAAATAACTTTTTTACATAGGGATTAAGCATTTAGAACGATACATTGTTTAAAATAAGGGCACTTTACTCTTGACATTTTACGGTTTTTTCAATTTTCTGAAAAATCCTATCATTAGATTTTTTTTAGAATACGATATTCTTGCTTAACTAACGTTTCTACATAGGGATTAAGCATTTAGAACGAAATCTAATGTCAGAAAATGGCACTTTACTCTTGACATTTTCCGGTTTTTTCAATTTTCTGGAAAATCCTATCATTAGATTTTTTTAAAAATACGATATTCTTGCTTAACTAACGTTTTTACATAGGGATTAAGTATTTAGAACGAAATCTAATGTAGGAAAATGGTACTTTACTCTTGATCGGTACGTTGGGACTTTGAAAATATTCGGGCGTACGCGGCGCGCTCGGCGCTTCGAACAGCTCCGGTGTCCCCATTATTTTCGATTTACGGCTAAAATAAATTTTTCTAATTTTTTTCAATAACATATTCCTGCTAAAATAACTTTTTTACATAGGGATTAAGCATTTAGAACGATACATTGTTTAAAATAAGGGCACTTTACTCTTGACATTTTACGGTTTTTTCAATTTTCTGAAAAATCCTATCATTAGATTTTTTTAAAAATACGATATTCTTGCTTAACTAACGTTTCTACATAGGGATTAAGCATTTAGAACGAAATCTAATGTCAGAAAATGGCACTTTACTCTTGACATTTTTCGGTTTTTTCAATTTTCTGGGAAATCCTATCATTAGATTTTTTTAAAAATACGATATTCTTGCTTAACTAACGTTTTTACATAGGTATTAAGCATTTAGAACGAAATCTAATGTAGGAAAATGGTACTTTACTCTTGATCGGTACGTTGGGACTTTGAAAATATTCGGGCGTTCCAATCGCTCGTCTGTTGCATCATAGCGCGTCTCGGCGCAATCGACCGATTCGCTCGATCCATTATTTTCGATTTACGGCTAAAATAAATTTTTCTCATTTTATTCAATAACATATTCTTGCTTAAATAACTTTTTTACATAGGGATTAAGCATTTAGAACGATACATTGTTTAAAATAAGGGCACTTTACTCTTGACATTTTACGGTTTTTTCAATTTTCTGAAAAATCCTATCATTAGATTTTTTTTAGAATACGATATTCTTGCTTAACTAACGTTTCTACATAGGGATTAAGCATTTAGAACGAAATCTAATGTCAGAAAATGGCACTTTACTCTTGACATTTTCCGGTTTTTTCAATTTTCTGGAAAATCCTATCATTAGATTTTTTTAAAAATACGATATTCTTGCTTAACTAACGTTTTTACATAGGGATTAAGTATTTAGAACGAAATCTAATGTAGGAAAATGGTACTTTACTCTTGATCGGTACGTTGGGACTTTGAAAATATTCGGGCGTACGCGGCGCGCTCGGCGCTTCGAACAGCTCCGGTGTCCCCATTATTTTCGATTTACGGCTAAAATAAATTTTTCTAATTTTTTTCAATAACATATTCCTGCTAAAATAACTTTTTTACATAGGGATTAAGCATTTAGAACGATACATTGTTTAAAATAAGGGCACTTTACTCTTGACATTTTACGGTTTTTTCAATTTTCTGAAAAATCCTATCATTAGATTTTTTTAAAAATACGATATTCTTGCTTAACTAACGTTTCTACATAGGGATTAAGCATTTAGAACGAAATCTAATGTCAGAAAATGGCACTTTACTCTTGACATTTTTCGGTTTTTTCAATTTTCTGGGAAATCCTATCATTAGATTTTTTTAAAAATACGATATTCTTGCTTAACTAACGTTTTTACATAGGTATTAAGCATTTAGAACGAAATCTAATGTAGGAAAATGGTACTTTACTCTTGATCGGTACGTTGGGACTTTGAAAATATTCGGGCGTTCCAATCGCTCGTCTGTTGCATCATAGCGCGTCTCGGCGCAATCGACCGATTCGCTCGATCCATTATTTTCGATTTACGGCTAAAATAAATTTTTCTCATTTTATTCAATAACATATTCTTGCTTAAATAACTTTTTTACATAGGGATTAAGCATTTAGAACGATACATTGTTTAAAATAAGGGCACTTTACTCTTGACATTTTACGGTTTTTTCAATTTTCTGAAAAATCCTATCATTAGATTTTTTTTAGAATACGATATTCTTGCTTAACTAACGTTTCTACATAGGGATTAAGCATTTAGAACGAAATCTAATGTCAGAAAATGGCACTTTACTCTTGACATTTTCCGGTTTTTTCAATTTTCTGGAAAATCCTATCATTAGATTTTTTTAAAAATACGATATTCTTGCTTAACTAACGTTTTTACATAGGGATTAAGTATTTAGAACGAAATCTAATGTAGGAAAATGGTACTTTACTCTTGATCGGTACGTTGGGACTTTGAAAATATTCGGGCGTACGCGACGCGCTCGGCGCTTCGAACAGCTCCGGTGTCCCCATTATTTTCGATTTACGGCTAAAATAAATTTTTCTAATTTTTTTCAATAACATATTCCTGCTAAAATAACTTTTTTACATAGGGATTAAGCATTTAGAACGATACATTGTTTAAAATAAGGGCACTTTACTCTTGATATTTTACGGTTTTTTCAATTTTCTGAAAAATCCTATCATTAGATTTTTTTAAAAATACGATATTCTTGCTTAACTAACGTTTCTACATAGGGATTAAGCATTTAGAACGAAATCTAATGTCAGAAAATGGCACTTTACTCTTGACATTTTTCGGTTTTTTCAATTTTCTGGGAAATCCTATCATTAGATTTTTTTAAAAATACGATATTCTTGCTTAACTAACGTTTTTACATCGGGATTAAGCATTTAGAACGAAATCTAATGTAGGAAAATGGTACTTTACTCTTGATCGGTACGTTGGGACTTTGAAAATATTCGGGCGTTCCAATCGCTCGTCTGTTGCATCATAGCGCGTCTCGGCGCAATCGACCGATTCGCTCGATCCATTATTTTCGATTTACGGCTAAAATAAATTTTTCTCATTTTATTCAATAACATATTCTTGCTTAAATAACTTTTTTACATAGGGATTAAGCATTTAGAACGATACATTGTTTAAAATAAGGGCACTTTACTCTTGACATTTTACGGTTTTTTCAATTTTCTGAAAAATCCTATCATTAGATTTTTTTAAGAATACGATATTCTTGCTTAACTAACGTTTCTACATAGGGATTAAGCATTTAGAACGAAATCTAATGTCAGAAAATGGCACTTTACTCTTGACATTTTTCGGTTTTTTCAATTTTCTGGAAAATCCTATCATTAGATTTTTTTAAAAATACGATATTCTTGCTTAACTAACGTTTTTACATAGGGATTAAGTATTTAGAACGAAATCTAATGTAGGAAAATGGTACTTTACTCTTGATCGGTACGTTGGGACTTTGAAAATATTCGGGCGTACGCGGCGCGCTCGGCGCTTCGAACAGCTCCGGTGTCCCCATTATTTTCGATTTACGGCTAAAATAAATTTTTCTAATTTTTTTCAATAACATATTCCTGCTAAAATAACTGTTTTACATAGGGATTAAGCATTTAGAACGATACATTGTTTAAAATAAGGGCACTTTACTCTTGATATTTTACGGTTTTTTCAATTTTCTGAAAAATCCTATCATTAGATTTTTTTAAAAATACGATATTCTTGCTTAACTAACGTTTCTACATAGGGATTAAGCATTTAGAACGAAATCTAATGTCAGAAAATGGCACTTTACTCTTGACATTTTTCGGTTTTTTCAATTTTCTGGGAAATCCTATCATTAGATTTTTTTAAAAATACGATATTCTTGCTTAACTAACGTTTTTACATAGGGATTAAGCATTTAGAACGAAATCTAATGTAGGAAAATGGTACTTTACTCTTGATCGGTACGTTGGGACTTTGAAAATATTCGGGCGTACGCGGCGCGCTCGGCGCTTCGAACAGCTCCGGTGTCCCCATTATTTTCGATTTACGGCTAAAATAAATTTTTCTAATTTTTTTCAATAACATATTCCTGCTAAAATAACTGTTTTACATAGGGATTAAGCATTTAGAACGATACATTGTTTAAAATAAGGGCACTTTACTCTTGATATTTTACGGTTTTTTCAATTTTCTGAAAAATCCTATCATTAGATTTTTTTAAAAATACGATATTCTTGCTTAGCTAACGTTTCTACATAGGGATTAAGCATTTAGAACGAAATCTAATGTCAGAAAATGGCACTTTACTCTTGACATTTTTCGGTTTTTTCAATTTTCTGGGAAATCCTATCATTAGATTTTTTTAAAAATACGATATTCTTGCTTAACTAACGTTTTTACATAGGGATTAAGCATTTAGAACGAAATCTAATGTAGGAAAATGGTACTTTACTCTTGATCGGTACGTTGGGACTTTGAAAATATTCGGGCGTTCCAATCGCTCGTCTGTTGCATCATAGCGCGTCTCGGCGCAATCGACCGATTCGCTCGACCCATTATTTTCGATTTACGGCTAAAATAAATTTTTCTCATTTTATTCAATAACATATTCTTGCTTAGATAACTTTTTTACATAGGGATTAAGCATTTAGAACGATATAATGTTTAAAATAAGGGCACTTTACTCTTGACATTTTACGGTTTTTTCAATTTTCTGAAAAATCCTACCATTAGATTTTTTTAAAAATACGATATTCTTGCTTAACTAACGTTTCTACATAGGGATTAAGCATTTAGAACGAAATCTAATGTCAGAAAATGGCACTTTACTCTTGACATTTTTCGGTTTTTTCAATTTTCTGGAAAATCCTATCATTAGATTTTTTTTAAAATACGATATTCTTGCTTAACTAACGTTTTTACATAGGGATTAAGCATTTAGAACGAAATCTAATGTAGGAAAATGGTACTTTACTCTTGACCGGTACGTTGGGACTTTGAAAATATTCGGGCGTTCCAATCGCTCGTCTGTTGCATCATAGCGCGTCTCGGCGCAATCGACCGATTCGCTCGACCCATTATTTTCGATTTACGGCTAAAATAAATTTTTCTCATTTTATTCAATAACATATTCTTGCTTAGATAACTTTTTTACATAGGGATTAAGCATTTAGAACGATATAATGTTTAAAATAAGGGCACTTTACTCTTGACATTTTACGGTTTTTTCAATTTTCTGAAAAATCCTATCATTAGATTTTTTTAAAAATACGATAATCTTGCATAACTAACGTTTCTACATAGGGATTAAGCATTTAGAACGAAATCTAATGTCAGAAAATGGCACTTTACTCTTGACATTTTTCGGTTTTTTCAATTTTCTGGAAAATCCTATCATTAGATTTTTTTAAAAATACGATATTCTTGCTTAACTAACGTTTTTACATAGGGATTAAGTATTTAGAACGAAATCTAATGTAGGAAAATGGTACTTTACTCTTGATCGGTACGTTGGGACTTTGAAAATATTCGGGCGTACGCGGCGCGCTCGGCGCTTCGAACAGCTCCGGTGTCCCCATTATTTTCGATTTACGGCTAAAATAAATTTTTCTAATTTTTTTCAATAACATATTCCTGCTAAAATAACTTTTTTACATAGGGATTAAGCATTTAGAACGATACATTGTTTAAAATAAGGGCACTTTACTCTTGACATTTTACGGTTTTTTCAATTTTCTGAAAAATCCTATCATTAGATTTTTTTAAAAATACGATATTCTTGCTTAACTAACGTTTCTACATAGGGATTAAGCATTTAGAACGAAATCTAATGTCAGAAAATGGCACTTTACTCTTGACATTTTTCGGTTTTTTCAATTTTCTGGGAAATCCTATCATTAGATTTTTTTAAAAATACGATATTCTTGCTTAACTAACGTTTTTACATAGGTATTAAGCATTTAGAACGAAATCTAATGTAGGAAAATGGTACTTTACTCTTGATCGGTACGTTGGGACTTTGAAAATATTCGGGCGTTCCAATCGCTCGTCTGTTGCATCATAGCGCGTCTCGGCGCAATCGACCGATTCGCTCGATCCATTATTTTCGATTTACGGCTAAAATAAATTTTTCTCATTTTATTCAATAACATATTCTTGCTTAAATAACTTTTTTACATAGGGATTAAGCATTTAGAACGATACATTGTTTAAAATAAGGGCACTTTACTCTTGACATTTTACGGTTTTTTCAATTTTCTGAAAAATCCTATCATTAGATTTTTTTTAGAATACGATATTCTTGCTTAACTAACGTTTCTACATAGGGATTAAGCATTTAGAACGAAATCTAATGTCAGAAAATGGCACTTTACTCTTGACATTTTCCGGTTTTTTCAATTTTCTGGAAAATCCTATCATTAGATTTTTTTAAAAATACGATATTCTTGCTTAACTAACGTTTTTACATAGGGATTAAGTATTTAGAACGAAATCTAATGTAGGAAAATGGTACTTTACTCTTGATCGGTACGTTGGGACTTTGAAAATATTCGGGCGTACGCGGCGCGCTCGGCGCTTCGAACAGCTCCGGTGTCCCCATTATTTTCGATTTACGGCTAAAATAAATTTTTCTAATTTTTTTCAATAACATATTCCTGCTAAAATAACTTTTTTACATAGGGATTAAGCATTTAGAACGATACATTGTTTAAAATAAGGGCACTTTACTCTTGACATTTTACGGTTTTTTCAATTTTCTGAAAAATCCTATCATTAGATTTTTTTAAAAATACGATATTCTTGCTTAACTAACGTTTCTACATAGGGATTAAGCATTTAGAACGAAATCTAATGTCAGAAAATGGCACTTTACTCTTGACATTTTTCGGTTTTTTCAATTTTCTGGGAAATCCTATCATTAGATTTTTTTAAAAATACGATATTCTTGCTTAACTAACGTTTTTACATAGGTATTAAGCATTTAGAACGAAATCTAATGTAGGAAAATGGTACTTTACTCTTGATCGGTACGTTGGGACTTTGAAAATATTCGGGCGTTCCAATCGCTCGTCTGTTGCATCATAGCGCGTCTCGGCGCAATCGACCGATTCGCTCGATCCATTATTTTCGATTTACGGCTAAAATAAATTTTTCTCATTTTATTCAATAACATATTCTTGCTTAAATAACTTTTTTACATAGGGATTAAGCATTTAGAACGATACATTGTTTAAAATAAGGGCACTTTACTCTTGACATTTTACGGTTTTTTCAATTTTCTGAAAAATCCTATCATTAGATTTTTTTTAGAATACGATATTCTTGCTTAACTAACGTTTCTACATAGGGATTAAGCATTTAGAACGAAATCTAATGTCAGAAAATGGCACTTTACTCTTGACATTTTCCGGTTTTTTCAATTTTCTGGAAAATCCTATCATTAGATTTTTTTAAAAATACGATATTCTTGCTTAACTAACGTTTTTACATAGGGATTAAGTATTTAGAACGAAATCTAATGTAGGAAAATGGTACTTTACTCTTGATCGGTACGTTGGGACTTTGAAAATATTCGGGCGTACGCGACGCGCTCGGCGCTTCGAACAGCTCCGGTGTCCCCATTATTTTCGATTTACGGCTAAAATAAATTTTTCTAATTTTTTTCAATAACATATTCCTGCTAAAATAACTTTTTTACATAGGGATTAAGCATTTAGAACGATACATTGTTTAAAATAAGGGCACTTTACTCTTGATATTTTACGGTTTTTTCAATTTTCTGAAAAATCCTATCATTAGATTTTTTTAAAAATACGATATTCTTGCTTAACTAACGTTTCTACATAGGGATTAAGCATTTAGAACGAAATCTAATGTCAGAAAATGGCACTTTACTCTTGACATTTTTCGGTTTTTTCAATTTTCTGGGAAATCCTATCATTAGATTTTTTTAAAAATACGATATTCTTGCTTAACTAACGTTTTTACATCGGGATTAAGCATTTAGAACGAAATCTAATGTAGGAAAATGGTACTTTACTCTTGATCGGTACGTTGGGACTTTGAAAATATTCGGGCGTTCCAATCGCTCGTCTGTTGCATCATAGCGCGTCTCGGCGCAATCGACCGATTCGCTCGATCCATTATTTTCGATTTACGGCTAAAATAAATTTTTCTCATTTTATTCAATAACATATTCTTGCTTAAATAACTTTTTTACATAGGGATTAAGCATTTAGAACGATACATTGTTTAAAATAAGGGCACTTTACTCTTGACATTTTACGGTTTTTTCAATTTTCTGAAAAATCCTATCATTAGATTTTTTTAAGAATACGATATTCTTGCTTAACTAACGTTTCTACATAGGGATTAAGCATTTAGAACGAAATCTAATGTCAGAAAATGGCACTTTACTCTTGACATTTTTCGGTTTTTTCAATTTTCTGGAAAATCCTATCATTAGATTTTTTTAAAAATACGATATTCTTGCTTAACTAACGTTTTTACATAGGGATTAAGTATTTAGAACGAAATCTAATGTAGGAAAATGGTACTTTACTCTTGATCGGTACGTTGGGACTTTGAAAATATTCGGGCGTACGCGGCGCGCTCGGCGCTTCGAACAGCTCCGGTGTCCCCATTATTTTCGATTTACGGCTAAAATAAATTTTTCTAATTTTTTTCAATAACATATTCCTGCTAAAATAACTGTTTTACATAGGGATTAAGCATTTAGAACGATACATTGTTTAAAATAAGGGCACTTTACTCTTGATATTTTACGGTTTTTTCAATTTTCTGAAAAATCCTATCATTAGATTTTTTTAAAAATACGATATTCTTGCTTAACTAACGTTTCTACATAGGGATTAAGCATTTAGAACGAAATCTAATGTCAGAAAATGGCACTTTACTCTTGACATTTTTCGGTTTTTTCAATTTTCTGGGAAATCCTATCATTAGATTTTTTTAAAAATACGATATTCTTGCTTAACTAACGTTTTTACATAGGGATTAAGCATTTAGAACGAAATCTAATGTAGGAAAATGGCACTTTACTCTTGACATTTTTCGGTTTTTTCAATTTTCTGGGAAATCCTATCATTAGATTTTTTTAAAAATACGATATTCTTGCTTAACTAACGTTTTTACATCGGGATTAAGCATTTAGAACGAAATCTAATGTAGGAAAATGGTACTTTACTCTTGATCGGTACGTTGGGACTTTGAAAATATTCGGGCGTTCCAATCGCTCGTCTGTTGCATCATAGCGCGTCTCGGCGCAATCGACCGATTCGCTCGATCCATTATTTTCGATTTACGGCTAAAATAAATTTTTCTCATTTTATTCAATAACATATTCTTGCTTAAATAACTTTTTTACATAGGGATTAAGCATTTAGAACGATACATTGTTTAAAATAAGGGCACTTTACTCTTGACATTTTACGGTTTTTTCAATTTTCTGGAAAATCCTATCATTAGATTTTTTTAAGAATACGATATTCTTGCTTAACTAACGTTTCTACATAGGGATTAAGCATTTAGAACGAAATCTAATGTCAGAAAATGGCACTTTACTCTTGACATTTTTCGGTTTTTTCAATTTTCTGGAAAATCCTATCATTAGATTTTTTTAAAAATACGATATTCTTGCTTAACTAACGTTTTTACATAGGGATTAAGTATTTAGAACGAAATCTAATGTAGGAAAATGGTACTTTACTCTTGATCGGTACGTTGGGACTTTGAAAATATTCGGGCGTACGCGGCGCGCTCGGCGCTTCGAACAGCTCCGGTGTCCCCATTATTTTCGATTTACGGCTAAAATAAATTTTTCTAATTTTTTTCAATAACATATTCCTGCTAAAATAACTGTTTTACATAGGGATTAAGCATTTAGAACGATACATTGTTTAAAATAAGGGCACTTTACTCTTGATATTTTACGGTTTTTTCAATTTTCTGAAAAATCCTATCATTAGATTTTTTTAAAAATACGATATTCTTGCTTAACTAACGATTCTACATAGGGATTAAGCATTTAGAACGAAATCTAATGTCAGAAAATGGCACTTTACTCTTGACATTTTTCGGTTTTTTCAATTTTCTGGGAAATCCTATCATTAGATTTTTTTAAAAATACGATATTCTTGCTTAACTAACGTTTTTACATAGGGATTAAGCATTTAGAACGAAATCTAATGTAGGAAAATGGTACTTTACTCTTGATCGGTACGTTGGGACTTTGAAAATATTCGGGCGTACGCGGCGCGCTCGGCGCTTCGAACAGCTCCGGTGTCCCCATTATTTTCGATTTACGGCTAAAATAAATTTTTCTAATTTTTTTCAATAACATATTCCTGCTAAAATAACTGTTTTACATAGGGATTAAGCATTTAGAACGATACATTGTTTAAAATAAGGGCACTTTACTCTTGATATTTTACGGTTTTTTCAATTTTCTGAAAAATCCTATCATTAGATTTTTTTAAAAATACGATATTCTTGCTTAACTAACGTTTCTACATAGGGATTAAGCATTTAGAACGAAATCTAATGTCAGAAAATGGCACTTTACTCTTGACATTTTTCGGTTTTTTCAATTTTCTGGGAAATCCTATCATTAGATTTTTTTAAAAATACGATATTCTTGCTTAACTAACGTTTTTACATAGGGATTAAGCATTTAGAACGAAATCTAATGTAGGAAAATGGTACTTTACTCTTGATCGGTACGTTGGGACTTTGAAAATATTCGGGCGTTCCAATCGCTCGTCTGTTGCATCATAGCGCGTCTCGGCGCAATCGACCGATTCGCTCGACCCATTATTTTCGATTTACGGCTAAAATAAATTTTTCTCATTTTATTCAATAACATATTCTTGCTTAGATAACTTTTTTACATAGGGATTAAGCATTTAGAACGATATAATGTTTAAAATAAGGGCACTTTACTCTTGACATTTTACGGTTTTTTCAATTTTCTGAAAAATCCTACCATTAGATTTTTTTAAAAATACGATATTCTTGCTTAACTAACGTTTCTACATAGGGATTAAGCATTTAGAACGAAATCTAATGTCAGAAAATGGCACTTTACTCTTGACATTTTTCGGTTTTTTCAATTTTCTGGAAAATCCTATCATTAGATTTTTTTTAAAATACGATATTCTTGCTTAACTAACGTTTTTACATAGGGATTAAGCATTTAGAACGAAATCTAATGTAGGAAAATGGTACTTTACTCTTGACCGGTACGTTGGGACTTTGAAAATATTCGGGCGTTCCAATCGCTCGTCTGTTGCATCATAGCGCGTCTCGGCGCAATCGACCGATTCGCTCGACCCATTATTTTCGATTTACGGCTAAAATAAATTTTTCTCATTTTATTCAATAACATATTCTTGCTTAGATAACTTTTTTACATAGGGATTAAGCATTTAGAACGATATAATGTTTAAAATAAGGGCACTTTACTCTTGACATTTTACGGTTTTTTCAATTTTCTGAAAAATCCTATCATTAGATTTTTTTAAAAATACGATAATCTTGCATAACTAACGTTTCTACATAGGGATTAAGCATTTAGAACGAAATCTAATGTCAGAAAATGGCACTTTACTCTTGACATTTTTCGGTTTTTTCAATTTTCTGGAAAATCCTATCATTAGATTTTTTTAAAAATACGATATTCTTGCTTAACTAACGTTTTTACATAGGGATTAAGTATTTAGAACGAAATCTAATGTAGGAAAATGGTACTTTACTCTTGATCGGTACGTTGGGACTTTGAAAATATTCGGGCGTACGCGGCGCGCTCGGCGCTTCGAACAGCTCCGGTGTCCCCATTATTTTCGATTTACGGCTAAAATAAATTTTTCTAATTTTTTTCAATAACATATTCCTGCTAAAATAACTGTTTTACATAGGGATTAAGCATTTAGAACGATACATTGTTTAAAATAAGGGCACTTTACTCTTGATATTTTACGGTTTTTTCAATTTTCTGAAAAATCCTATCATTAGATTTTTTTAAAAATACGATATTCTTGCTTAACTAACGTTTTTACATAGGGATTAAGCATTTAGAACGAAATCTAATGTCAGAAAATGGCACTTTACTCTTGACATTTTTCGGTTTTTTCAATTTTCTGGGAAATCCTATCATTAGATTTTTTTAAAAATACGATATTCTTGCTTAACTAACGTTTTTACATAGGGATTAAGCATTTAGAACGAAATCTAATGTAGGAAAATGGTACTTTACTCTTGATCGGTACGTTGGGACTTAGAAAATATTCGGCCGTACGCGGCGCGTCTCGGCGCTTCGAACAGCTCCGGTGTCCCCATTATTTTCGATTTACGGCTAAAATAAATTTTTCTAATTTTTTTCAATAACATATTCTTGCTTAAATAACTTTTTTACATAGGGATTAAGCATTTAGAACGATACATTGTTTAAAATAATGGCACTTTACTCTTGACATTTTACGGTTTTTTCAATTTTCTGAAAAATCCTATCATTAGATTTTTTTAAAAATACGATATTCTTGCTTAACTAACGTTTCTACATAGGGATTAAGCATTTAGAACGAAATCTAATGTCAGAAAATGGCACTTTACTCTTGACATTTTTCGGTTTTTTCAATTTTCTGGAAAATCCTATCATTAGATTTTTTTAAAAATACGATATTCTTGCTTAACTAACGTTTTTACATAGGGATTAAGCATTTAGAACGAAATCTAATGTAGGAAAATGGTACTTTACTCTTGATCGGTACGTTGGGACTTTGAAAATATTCGGGCGTACGCGGCGCGCTCGGCGCTTCGAACAGCTCCGGTGTCCCCATTATTTTCGATTTACGGCTAAAATAAATTTTTCTAATTTTTTTCAATAACATATTCCTGCTAAAATAACTTTTTTACATAGGGATTAAGCATTTAGAACGATACATTGTTTAAAATAAGGGCACTTTACTCTTGACATTTTACGGTTTTTTCAATTTTCTGAAAAATCCTATCATTAGATTTTTTTAAAAATACGATATTCTTGCTTAACTAACGTTTCTACATAGGGATTAAGCATTTAGAACGAAATCTAATGTCAGAAAATGGCACTTTACTCTTGACATTTTTCGGTTTTTTCAATTTTCTGGGAAATCCTATCATTAGATTTTTTTAAAAATACGATATTCTTGCTTAACTAACGTTTTTACATAGGGATTAAGCATTTAGAACGAAATCTAATGTAGGAAAATGGTACTTTACTCTTGATCGGTACGTTGGCACTTAGAAAATATTCGGGCGTTCCAATCGCTCGTCTGTTGCATCATAGCGCGTCTCGGCGCAATCGACCGATTCGCTCGATCCATTATTTTCGATTTACGGCTAAAATAAATTTTTCTCATTTTATTCAATAACATATTCCTGCTAAAATAACTTTTTTACATAGGGATTAAGCATTTAGAACGATACATTGTTTAAAATA
Source organism: Megalopta genalis (assembly GCF_051020955.1). NCBI lineage: Eukaryota > Metazoa > Arthropoda > Insecta > Hymenoptera > Halictidae > Megalopta > Megalopta genalis. The sequence continues at coordinate 975,636 of NW_027476124.1, forward strand.
AGGGCACTTTACTCTTGACATTTTACGGTTTTTTCAATTTTCTGAAAAATCCTATCATTAGATTTTTTTAAAAATACGATATTCTTGCTTAACTAACGTTTCTACATAGGGATTAAGCATTTAGAACGAAATCTAATGTAGGAAAATGGTACTTTACTCTTGATCGGTACGTTGGGACTTAGAAAATATTCGGCCGTACGCGGCGCGTCTCGGCGCTTCGAACAGCTCCGGTGTCCCCATTATTTTCGATTTACGGCTAAAATAAATTTTTCTAATTTTTTTCAATAACATATTCTTGCTTAAATAACTTTTTTACATAGGGATTAAGCATTTAGAACGATACATTGTTTAAAATAATGGCACTTTACTCTTGACATTTTACGGTTTTTTCAATTTTCTGAAAAATCCTATCATTAGATTTTTTTAAAAATACGATATTCTTGCTTAACTAACGTTTCTACATAGGGATTAAGCATTTAGAACGAAATCTAATGTCAGAAAATGGCACTTTACTCTTGACATTTTTCGGTTTTTTCAATTTTCTGGAAAATCCTATCATTAGATTTTTTTAAAAATACGATATTCTTGCTTAACTAACGTTTTTACATAGGGATTAAGCATTTAGAACGAAATCTAATGTAGGAAAATGGTACTTTACTCTTGATCGGTACGTTGGGACTTTGAAAATATTCGGGCGTACGCGGCGCGCTCGGCGCTTCGAACAGCTCCGGTGTCCCCATTATTTTCGATTTACGGCTAAAATAAATTTTTCTAATTTTTTTCAATAACATATTCCTGCTAAAATAACTTTTTTACATAGGGATTAAGCATTTAGAACGATACATTGTTTAAAATAAGGGCACTTTACTCTTGACATTTTACGGTTTTTTCAATTTTCTGAAAAATCCTATCATTAGATTTTTTTAAAAATACGATATTCTTGCTTAACTAACGTTTCTACATAGGGATTAAGCATTTAGAACGAAATCTAATGTCAGAAAATGGCACTTTACTCTTGACATTTTTCGGTTTTTTCAATTTTCTGGGAAATCCTATCATTAGATTTTTTTAAAAATACGATATTCTTGCTTAACTAACGTTTTTACATAGGGATTAAGCATTTAGAACGAAATCTAATGTAGGAAAATGGTACTTTACTCTTGATCGGTACGTTGGCACTTAGAAAATATTCGGGCGTTCCAATCGCTCGTCTGTTGCATCATAGCGCGTCTCGGCGCAATCGACCGATTCGCTCGATCCATTATTTTCGATTTACGGCTAAAATAAATTTTTCTCATTTTATTCAATAACATATTCCTGCTAAAATAACTTTTTTACATAGGGATTAAGCATTTAGAACGATACATTGTTTAAAATAAGGGCACTTTACTCTTGACATTTTACGGTTTTTTCAATTTTCTGAAAAATCCTATCATTAGATTTTTTTAAAAATACGATATTCTTGCTTAACTAACGTTTCTACATAGGGATTAAGCATTTAGAACGAAATCTAATGTCAGAAAATGGCACTTTACTCTTGACATTTTTCGGTTTTTTCAATTTTCTGGAAAATCCTATCATTAGATTTTTTTAAAAATACGATATTCTTGCTTAACTAACGTTTTTACATAGGGATTAAGCATTTAGAACGAAATCTAATGTAGGAAAATGGTACTTTACTCTTGATCGGTACGTTGGGACTTTGAAAATATTCGGGCGTTCCAATCGCTCGTCTGTTGCATCATAGCGCGTCTCGGCGCAATCGACCGATTCGCTCGATCCATTATTTTCGATTTACGGCTAAAATAAATTTTTCTCATTTTATTCAATAACATATTCTTGCTTAAATAACTTTTTTACATAGGGATTAAGCATTTAGAACGATACATTGTTTAAAATAAGGGCACTTTACTCTTGACATTTTACGGTTTTTTCAATTTTCTGAAAAATCCTATCATTAGATTTTTTTAAGAATACGATATTCTTGCTTAACTAACGTTTCTACATAGGGATTAAGCATTTAGAACGAAATCTAATGTCAGAAAATGGCACTTTACTCTTGACATTTTTCGGTTTTTTCAATTTTCTGGAAAATCCTATCATTAGATTTTTTTAAAAATACGATATTCTTGCTTAACTAACGTTTTTACATAGGGATTAAGCATTTAGAACGAAATCTAATGTAGGAAAATGGTACTTTACTCTTGATCGGTACGTTGGGACTTTGAAAATATTCGGGCGTACGCGGCGCGCTTTTTTTTTTTTTTTTTTTTTTTTGTTTAACGTGGGGGAAATCTGCTGGTCAGACACCCCCGTCCCGCCCGAGGGGCGGGGCGGGGGTAGTGCGGGTTTTGACCCGCTAAAACCCCCACGGCGGCCTAGGGCGCTGGCGAGTAGCGGGGGAGCCACGGGAACTCTTACAGAACACAACCGCGGCTCCCCCTCGCCTGGCCGGCCACCAGGATGGAATGGCGATGGCCGGCCGCGTCCCGGGGGGGGTTTATACTCCCCCCATGAATCATCTTGCTTCGGCGGTGCGGGGGACCGCACCCCACACCGCCTCGTCACTCCCACTATGGGGAGGACAGCTTCAGTTGGGGGGGGGGGGTTGGCGGGCGGCGGGCAATTAAACCATTAATCTGGTACACCCGCCGCCCGCCTATTCTCATCTGCTCGGGGAGGGGGGCTCTAGGCGTGGGCGCACACGCCGCACCCCCCGCTCACGGCGACCCCGCTCGGCAGCCTCCTTCTGCAGCATCACCTCTTCGCAGAAGGCGATGGCTGCCGCCCATTTTCTTGGGCTCTCCAGCATGGCCCCAACTAAGCTGGAGAGAGCGAGGTCGCGACCAACTTCCCGTCTTAGGACTCGGCGCAGCACTGAAAAGGCGGGGCATACCTCCAGTGTATGCTGCGCCGAGTCCTCCTCCGCGCCACAGTGGTGGCACACCGTCGTCGCTTCCCGACCGATGCGACACAGGTACACACCGAAGCAGCCATGCCCGGTGAACACCTGCGTCGCACGGTAGGTGAGCCTGCCAAACCGCCTCTCCCGCCACGAGGTGAAGTGTGGCAGGAGAGCCCCAGGGACGCGCTCGCCGGCATGGGAACAAAGCTCCGCACGCCATCTGGCGAGCGCTAGTCCCCGGGCCTGGAGTTCGAAGCCGTCGACCGCCTCCTGCTCCGGCGGGTCCCCCCGAGCCCGGCCAGCGATGCATATGCGCCTATAGACATAGGCGCGCATCGCCGCCTGCAGCTCGAAGGGAATTTCTCCCGCCAGAGCAAGCGCCGCCACGGTAGACGCGGTGCGGTAACCCCGTATGAGGCGAAGGGCCATTTGCCTCTGAAGCCGGCGCAACAACAAAGTGATGCGCCGGCTTGCCCTCGCGGACGTCCCCCAGATCGGGGCGCCGTACAAGGCCATGGACCGCACCACGCCCAGGTATAGGCGACGCACCATGTTATCCGGTCCCCCGAGATTGGGCAACAGGCGGCCGAGCGAGGCCGCCGCCCTCTCAACTCGGGGGACGAGGCGGCCGAAATGCGCCCCGAATCTCCAGTGGCTGTCGAGGATCAGTCCGAGATACTTGATCTCGGACTTCACCTCGACGCAGGCTCCTCCAACCCAGATCCACGATCCGGCCGGTGGCCGCGACCGAGGCCGTCCAAACCAGACGGCCTCGGCCTTCTCCGGGGCCATCTTCAGCCCCAGATCGTGGATCTTCGCGACGACGGCTGCCACCGCAACCTCCGCTCGTCGGATGGTCCTCTCGAAGGTGTCCCCGACGGTGACCACTAACGTGTCGTCCGCATAGCAGACGACAGTGGCACCGTCGGGCAGGGAGGCCCTCAGGACTGCGTTATATCCCAGGTCCCACAGGAGTGGTCCTAACACGGACCCCTGTGGGACCCCGCAGTCCACTTCCCTCCGTATCGTCCCGTAGCGGCCCGGGTATTCCACCCACCTGTCCCGCAGGTAGGCCCCGATCACCCGCCTCAGATAGGGAGGCACCTGGTGTTCAACCAGGGCCTCCCTAATGGCGGACCAGGGCAGGGTGTTAAATGCATTGACGATGTCGATCGACACCGCCAAACACACCCCGCCCCGTGCCACGGCATTGTCCGAGAGGGACTTTAGACGGTCGATTGCGTCGACCGTCGATCGCCCCTCCCGAAAGCCGAACTGGCAGTCCGCCAGATCGGGGCCAACGCGGGACAGGTGCCTGGCGAGGCGGGCAGCAATGATCTTTTCAAAGATCTTGCCCACCTCGTCCAGGAGGCAAATGGGCCGGTACGCGGAGGGAGAATCCGCAGGCCTCCCATCCTTCTTTAAGAGGACCATCCGACTTCTCCTCCAGAGGTCCGGGAACACCCCGGACCTCAGGAGCCCGGAGAAGAGGCTTCTGAGCCTCCCGCCCAGGACGCTCATGGCAAGCAACCAGACCCGGCCGGGGATACCGTCCGGCCCCGGGGCAGTATTCTTGCCCCGAAGCCATTTGACTACCCCGGCCATTTCCTCCGGCGCGACCTCCAGATCCGGGGACCACTCATGTCCCTCTAGCTGAGGGACGGGCCGGGACGCCTCCCCGCTGACGGGGAATAGCGCGTCCACGACCCGTCCGAGCATCCCCGGATCCAGGCTTTCCGTCAGAGGGGGCGCCCAGGGACGTAAACGTCCCATCGCCATTTTGTATGGGCGCCCCCACGGATCTCGGTTCAGAGACCCGAGAAAGTCGCGCCAGGCCTGGCTCTTCGCCTGCCTGATGGCCAGCTGCAGGGCGACCACCTTCTCCCTGTATCGCCCATACAGCTGGATAGCCAGCTCCACGTCGGAACGTCGTCGTCGACGGGCGCGGGCGTACTGGCGTCGCGCGCGGACGCACTCTGTGCGTAAATCCGCTATCGCGCGCGACCACCAGTACACCGCCTTCCTCGGGAAGACCCTGGCCCGGGGCATGGCGACGTCGCAAATCGACGTCATTGCGCCCCGGAACCAATGGGCCTCCCTTGTCCCGTCGACTGGCCCTGCCGGTGTTGCCGGCCAGGCCACGACGTGGGCTGCCGCCATCAGAGCGTCCTGGTCGAGGCGCTTCAGCGCCCACCGTGGCTGAGGCGACCCCTCATCAGCGGGGCGACGTCGGGGCGTCGATGGGGCGGCGGAGAGGCCGAGAACAATGTATCTGTGGTCGGACAGCGTCTCGACCTCCTCCGCCACCCTCCACCCCGTAATACGGCGCACGGCCGGGGGCGTTGCCCATGACAGGTCAACGACGGACCCCCCGTTATACCGCACGCACGTATGGACCGAGCCCGTGTTTAGAAGACAGAGTCCGAGTCCCGCCGCCCAATCAAGCACCTCCCGGCCCCTCGGGTCCGTCCTGGGGGAACCCCAAGCTGAAGACTTGGCGTTGAAGTCCCCCAGGACCAGCACCGGACGCGGCTGGCAGCGAGAGACGCATCTCCCCACCACGTCCAGATACTGTTCATACTCCACGAGGGACCACCTCGGAGGTGCGTAGATCGCCACAACCACGGTGCCGCCCCAGTCAACGGCCAGGTATCCCCGGCCGCGCTCGATAACGGAGCACGCCGGGGACCCCGGCCGACCTGCCCATATTATAACGGCGGAGCCGTCCAAGTCCCCCATCCAATGTGGATGGTCGGGGACCCGGTACGGCTCCGCCGCTACGGCCAACCCGGCACCCCGCTCGGCCAGGAATTGCACAAAAAGGTCTTGTGCCCTGACCGAGCGGTTCAGGTTGGCCTGAATAATAGGGCCAGTAGGCCCCATTACTCCGGCGCCTCAATCTCCATCGCCGCCGCGGGAGCGGTGGCGTCTGGGGTTTTATCAGTCCCAACCGCCCCCGCGGGCGTGACGGTGGCATCCTTGGGTGCCGGATCTTTTGTATTAGTAGCTGCCACGGCGGCTGCCGCCTTGACCGTCGTGGTTCTCCTCCCCCTGCTCCCTCTGCCGCGTCTCGCGCTGGCAGGGCACGCCCGGCTGCCGAGGCGGTGGCTGGCCGGCTTGCCAGCACCCGCGCAAAGCGGGCACTTTGGCTGTTCAGTGCAGCCAGCCACCCTGTGGTCCTGACTGCCGCACCCAAAACAGCAGCCGGACCGATCCTCGGCCGCAGTGCACCGCTGCCTCGTGTGGCCTAAGCCAAAGCAGCGGTAGCACTGCAAGGGGCGGGCGCTGAGGGCCTCCACCGTCGCCTGGGTCCAGCCCACTGTCAATTTGCCAGCGACCGCAACTTTGCGCGCGGCCGCAGCAGGGCACTGGACCCAGAGGGTGCCCAAACCAGAGGGGGAAGACCGGATTTCGCCGGTCTTCACATCCCCCCGATCGCACCCTCCCACACGGGCGACAGCTGCGGCGACCTCCACCGGCGTGGTCGAGTCGACCAGGCCGCGCACCCTAAGGTCGGCCTTTTTGATTGGGCGCGCGACCTTCACGCCGGTCCCTGCCAGCGCGTCAGCCATCTTAGAGGCCAGGGCAGTGGCCTTGGCTGCTCCATCAGCTCCGGGGACCTCTAAAATTATTGCCCCCGTCACCGCTCTCCTGGGCTTCAGCGAGGCGATGCCAAGTTCTGCCAGGTCTATTTTGGACCTGGCAGTGGCCATCGCCTCGGCGTAACTCATCGCCCCGCCGGCCGGTACCGTTAGAGTAACGGCAGCCGTGCGGGGCGGACGTGGCGGCAGGGGAGCCCTTTTGGGAGCAGCCGGTGCCACCCGCTTCGCCGCCCTCTCGGTCAAAGCAGCCTTGGCAGCTGCCGCAGGTTTATCTGCGGCAGCCGCCCTTTTGGCCTTCCGGCCAACTACCTTTGACCACACCTCAGTTGGAGGTGTGGTGGAGGGCGGCGCAACAGTGGGGGCGGGCTGCATTTGTGTCGCCTTAGCGACCACAGTCTCTCTCCCACTGCCACCCTTTTTCTTTCCCCCCCTCCTGTCCATCGGCAGGGGTGGGGCGGGCGGCACGGGTGCCGCCGATCGCGGGCCTCGCACCCGCGGGACCAGCTCCCTTCTGAACGATGCCAATTTGGCGTCGATAAGGGAGCCGATCTGTGCCAGCAAGTCGGCTGGCACAGCCGCGGGTGGGGGCGAGGACCCTCCTCGCCCAGGGGACTGGGGCCCCCGAGCGCTGATAACCGGCAGCAACCCCTTGCCCCCATCAGGGGGCAGCGGCGGAGCCATCCCGGCAACAGCCGGCCCCGCCTCCACCGCTTGACGGAGTCGGGCGACCTCCGCCCGCAACTCCGCCAATTGCTCTCGCAATTGAGCGTTCTCGGCCTCCAACAGCCGGGTGGCGCTGGGAGCCGACCGAACTGCCAGCTCCGCAACGCCCACCCGGCTGCTCAGGGCCGCCGTCCGGAGGGACCGCACCGCACTGGCCTTCAGCCCCGTCGCGGCATTGGATATCCTGGCCACATCGCCCAGGCACTCCATTACCGCGGCCGCAACGTCCCGCGTCGGGCGGCCCCGGAAATCCGCAGCGACCTCGACCTCGTCCGGAAGCGGGTCGCTCGAACTCGCGGGCCTCGGTCCCGGGGCAACCGGGTCGAAAATGCCCGCTATGAGGCTTCTTTCAGCCTCAGCCTGTTTGCGTTTGGCCTCTTGGAGGCCAACGTATTGCCCGGTCGTCGGTGGCCGGCCCCGTTTCCTCGTGGAGGTGCCCGGGACGCTCTGCGACGAGTGGTGGGAGGAGACGGAGAAGTCCGACTCCTCCCCCCCGTCGCAGTCGCCAAGGCCCTCCGCAGGCCTCTTTGCGCCGCGTGTTGCAGAATGCCTCCGCGACACCGGCTCTGTACATCTTTTGAGGCGCACGATAGGCCCGCGCACCTCCACCTCACGCTCGTTTCCCCCCTCCCCGGTTGTATTTGAAAAAGAATCCATATCTGATCCCACGAGTGTGGTCGGAAAGGAGGTCACCCCGGGTAGAGCCGCCATACCCGGGGAAGGCTAATACGCCCGGGGGGTCGCCAGGTACCCCGGGGTTGTCCGCTAACGATTGGTGCACCCACCAACCATAGCTGTCGCTTACTCCAGCTACGCCCTCTTCACCGCGCAACACTGCTTGGGGCTAGGGATTTTTTAGAGAGGTTGTCATCCTCGCGGTCCGGCCGGTTAAGGCAAGACCCCCGTTCCTGTAAAACATGACCACAGGTTTACGGTATGTGTCCGACTTTAGTTGGCCCCTCACCTCAAGCCACTCCGGCTAGGTAGAACCTGCCAGGGAATAAAATCCCCACCGGCACAGCCTTGAGGATCATTAGGGCACGAAGCCCCCCCACCACGACAAGGTAGCGGACACGGGGGGGTACGCGGCGCGCTCGGCGCTTCGAACAGCTCCGGTGTCCCCATTATTTTCGATTTACGGCTAAAATAAATTTTTCTAATTTTTTTCAATAACATATTCCTGCTAAAATAACTGTTTTACATAGGGATTAAGCATTTAGAACGATACATTGTTTAAAATAAGGGCACTTTACTCTTGATATTTTACGGTTTTTTCAATTTTCTGAAAAATCCTATCATTAGATTTTTTTAAAAATACGATATTCTTGCTTAACTAACGTTTCTACATAGGGATTAAGCATTTAGAACGAAATCTAATGTCAGAAAATGGCACTTTACTCTTGACATTTTTCGGTTTTTTCAATTTTCTGGGAAATCCTATCATTAGATTTTTTTAAAAATACGATATTCTTGCTTAACTAACGTTTTTACATAGGGATTAAGCATTTAGAACGAAATCTAATGTAGGAAAATGGTACTTTACTCTTGATCGGTACGTTGGGACTTTGAAAATATTCGGGCGTTCCAATCGCTCGTCTGTTGCATCATAGCGCGTCTCGGCGCAATCGACCGATTCGCTCGACCCATTATTTTCGATTTACGGCTAAAATAAATTTTTCTCATTTTATTCAATAACATATTCTTGCTTAGATAACTTTTTTACATAGGGATTAAGCATTTAGAACGATATAATGTTTAAAATAAGGGCACTTTACTCTTGACATTTTACGGTTTTTTCAATTTTCTGAAAAATCCTACCATTAGATTTTTTTAAAAATACGATATTCTTGCTTAACTAACGTTTCTACATAGGGATTAAGCATTTAGAACGAAATCTAATGTCAGAAAATGGCACTTTACTCTTGACATTTTTCGGTTTTTTCAATTTTCTGGAAAATCCTATCATTAGATTTTTTTTAAAATACGATATTCTTGCTTAACTAACGTTTTTACATAGGGATTAAGCATTTAGAACGAAATCTAATGTAGGAAAATGGTACTTTACTCTTGACCGGTACGTTGGGACTTTGAAAATATTCGGGCGTTCCAATCGCTCGTCTGTTGCATCATAGCGCGTCTCGGCGCAATCGACCGATTCGCTCGACCCATTATTTTCGATTTACGGCTAAAATAAATTTTTCTCATTTTATTCAATAACATATTCTTGCTTAGATAACTTTTTTACATAGGGATTAAGCATTTAGAACGATATAATGTTTAAAATAAGGGCACTTTACTCTTGACATTTTACGGTTTTTTCAATTTTCTGAAAAATCCTATCATTAGATTTTTTTAAAAATACGATAATCTTGCATAACTAACGTTTCTACATAGGGATTAAGCATTTAGAACGAAATCTAATGTCAGAAAATGGCACTTTACTCTTGACATTTTTCGGTTTTTTCAATTTTCTGGAAAATCCTATCATTAGATTTTTTTAAAAATACGATATTCTTGCTTAACTAACGTTTTTACATAGGGATTAAGTATTTAGAACGAAATCTAATGTAGGAAAATGGTACTTTACTCTTGATCGGTACGTTGGGACTTTGAAAATATTCGGGCGTACGCGGCGCGCTCGGCGCTTCGAACAGCTCCGGTGTCCCCATTATTTTCGATTTACGGCTAAAATAAATTTTTCTAATTTTTTTCAATAACATATTCCTGCTAAAATAACTTTTTTACATAGGGATTAAGCATTTAGAACGATACATTGTTTAAAATAAGGGCACTTTACTCTTGACATTTTACGGTTTTTTCAATTTTCTGAAAAATCCTATCATTAGATTTTTTTAAAAATACGATATTCTTGCTTAACTAACGTTTCTACATAGGGATTAAGCATTTAGAACGAAATCTAATGTCAGAAAATGGCACTTTACTCTTGACATTTTTCGGTTTTTTCAATTTTCTGGGAAATCCTATCATTAGATTTTTTTAAAAATACGATATTCTTGCTTAACTAACGTTTTTACATAGGTATTAAGCATTTAGAACGAAATCTAATGTAGGAAAATGGTACTTTACTCTTGATCGGTACGTTGGGACTTTGAAAATATTCGGGCGTTCCAATCGCTCGTCTGTTGCATCATAGCGCGTCTCGGCGCAATCGACCGATTCGCTCGATCCATTATTTTCGATTTACGGCTAAAATAAATTTTTCTCATTTTATTCAATAACATATTCTTGCTTAAATAACTTTTTTACATAGGGATTAAGCATTTAGAACGATACATTGTTTAAAATAAGGGCACTTTACTCTTGACATTTTACGGTTTTTTCAATTTTCTGAAAAATCCTATCATTAGATTTTTTTTAGAATACGATATTCTTGCTTAACTAACGTTTCTACATAGGGATTAAGCATTTAGAACGAAATCTAATGTCAGAAAATGGCACTTTACTCTTGACATTTTCCGGTTTTTTCAATTTTCTGGAAAATCCTATCATTAGATTTTTTTAAAAATACGATATTCTTGCTTAACTAACGTTTTTACATAGGGATTAAGTATTTAGAACGAAATCTAATGTAGGAAAATGGTACTTTACTCTTGATCGGTACGTTGGGACTTTGAAAATATTCGGGCGTACGCGGCGCGCTCGGCGCTTCGAACAGCTCCGGTGTCCCCATTATTTTCGATTTACGGCTAAAATAAATTTTTCTAATTTTTTTCAATAACATATTCCTGCTAAAATAACTTTTTTACATAGGGATTAAGCATTTAGAACGATACATTGTTTAAAATAAGGGCACTTTACTCTTGACATTTTACGGTTTTTTCAATTTTCTGAAAAATCCTATCATTAGATTTTTTTAAAAATACGATATTCTTGCTTAACTAACGTTTCTACATAGGGATTAAGCATTTAGAACGAAATCTAATGTCAGAAAATGGCACTTTACTCTTGACATTTTTCGGTTTTTTCAATTTTCTGGGAAATCCTATCATTAGATTTTTTTAAAAATACGATATTCTTGCTTAACTAACGTTTTTACATAGGTATTAAGCATTTAGAACGAAATCTAATGTAGGAAAATGGTACTTTACTCTTGATCGGTACGTTGGGACTTTGAAAATATTCGGGCGTTCCAATCGCTCGTCTGTTGCATCATAGCGCGTCTCGGCGCAATCGACCGATTCGCTCGATCCATTATTTTCGATTTACGGCTAAAATAAATTTTTCTCATTTTATTCAATAACATATTCTTGCTTAAATAACTTTTTTACATAGGGATTAAGCATTTAGAACGATACATTGTTTAAAATAAGGGCACTTTACTCTTGACATTTTACGGTTTTTTCAATTTTCTGAAAAATCCTATCATTAGATTTTTTTTAGAATACGATATTCTTGCTTAACTAACGTTTCTACATAGGGATTAAGCATTTAGAACGAAATCTAATGTCAGAAAATGGCACTTTACTCTTGACATTTTCCGGTTTTTTCAATTTTCTGGAAAATCCTATCATTAGATTTTTTTAAAAATACGATATTCTTGCTTAACTAACGTTTTTACATAGGGATTAAGTATTTAGAACGAAATCTAATGTAGGAAAATGGTACTTTACTCTTGATCGGTACGTTGGGACTTTGAAAATATTCGGGCGTACGCGACGCGCTCGGCGCTTCGAACAGCTCCGGTGTCCCCATTATTTTCGATTTACGGCTAAAATAAATTTTTCTAATTTTTTTCAATAACATATTCCTGCTAAAATAACTTTTTTACATAGGGATTAAGCATTTAGAACGATACATTGTTTAAAATAAGGGCACTTTACTCTTGATATTTTACGGTTTTTTCAATTTTCTGAAAAATCCTATCATTAGATTTTTTTTAAAATACGATATTCTTGCTTAACTAACGTTTCTACATAGGGATTAAGCATTTAGAACGAAATCTAATGTCAGAAAATGGCACTTTACTCTTGACATTTTTCGGTTTTTTCAATTTTCTGGGAAATCCTATCATTAGATTTTTTTAAAAATACGATATTCTTGCTTAACTAACGTTTTTACATCGGGATTAAGCATTTAGAACGAAATCTAATGTAGGAAAATGGTACTTTACTCTTGATCGGTACGTTGGGACTTTGAAAATATTCGGGCGTTCCAATCGCTCGTCTGTTGCATCATAGCGCGTCTCGGCGCAATCGACCGATTCGCTCGATCCATTATTTTCGATTTACGGCTAAAATAAATTTTTCTCATTTTATTCAATAACATATTCTTGCTTAAATAACTTTTTTACATAGGGATTAAGCATTTAGAACGATACATTGTTTAAAATAAGGGCACTTTACTCTTGACATTTTACGGTTTTTTCAATTTTCTGAAAAATCCTATCATTAGATTTTTTTAAGAATACGATATTCTTGCTTAACTAACGTTTCTACATAGGGATTAAGCATTTAGAACGAAATCTAATGTCAGGAAATGGCACTTTACTCTTGACATTTTTCGGTTTTTTCAATTTTCTGGAAAATCCTATCATTAGATTTTTTTAAAAATACGATATTCTTGCTTAACTAACGTTTTTACATAGGGATTAAGTATTTAGAACGAAATCTAATGTAGGAAAATGGTACTTTACTCTTGATCGGTACGTTGGGACTTTGAAAATATTCGGGCGTACGCGGCGCGCTCGGCGCTTCGAACAGCTCCGGTGTCCCCATTATTTTCGATTTACGGCTAAAATAAATTTTTCTAATTTTTTTCAATAACATATTCCTGCTAAAATAACTGTTTTACATAGGGATTAAGCATTTAGAACGATACATTGTTTAAAATAAGGGCACTTTACTCTTGATATTTTACGGTTTTTTCAATTTTCTGAAAAATCCTATCATTAGATTTTTTTAAAAATACGATATTCTTGCTTAACTAACGTTTCTACATAGGGATTAAGCATTTAGAACGAAATCTAATGTCAGAAAATGGCACTTTACTCTTGACATTTTTCGGTTTTTTCAATTTTCTGGGAAATCCTATCATTAGATTTTTTTAAAAATACGATATTCTTGCTTAACTAACGTTTTTACATAGGGATTAAGCATTTAGAACGAAATCTAATGTAGGAAAATGGTACTTTACTCTTGATCGGTACGTTGGGACTTTGAAAATATTCGGGCGTACGCGGCGCGCTCGGCGCTTCGAACAGCTCCGGTGTCCCCATTATTTTCGATTTACGGCTAAAATAAATTTTTCTAATTTTTTTCAATAACATATTCCTGCTAAAATAACTGTTTTACATAGGGATTAAGCATTTAGAACGATACATTGTTTAAAATAAGGGCACTTTACTCTTGATATTTTACGGTTTTTTCAATTTTCTGAAAAATCCTATCATTAGATTTTTTTAAAAATACGATATTCTTGCTTAACTAACGTTTCTACATAGGGATTAAGCATTTAGAACGAAATCTAATGTCAGAAAATGGCACTTTACTCTTGACATTTTTCGGTTTTTTCAATTTTCTGGGAAATCCTATCATTAGATTTTTTTAAAAATACGATATTCTTGCTTAACTAACGTTTTTACATAGGGATTAAGCATTTAGAACGAAATCTAATGTAGGAAAATGGTACTTTACTCTTGATCGGTACGTTGGGACTTTGAAAATATTCGGGCGTTCCAATCGCTCGTCTGTTGCATCATAGCGCGTCTCGGCGCAATCGACCGATTCGCTCGACCCATTATTTTCGATTTACGGCTAAAATAAATTTTTCTCATTTTATTCAATAACATATTCTTGCTTAGATAACTTTTTTACATAGGGATTAAGCATTTAGAACGATATAATGTTTAAAATAAGGGCACTTTACTCTTGACATTTTACGGTTTTTTCAATTTTCTGAAAAATCCTACCATTAGATTTTTTTAAAAATACGATATTCTTGCTTAACTAACGTTTCTACATAGGGATTAAGCATTTAGAACGAAATCTAATGTCAGAAAATGGCACTTTACTCTTGACATTTTTCGGTTTTTTCAATTTTCTGGAAAATCCTATCATTAGATTTTTTTTAAAATACGATATTCTTGCTTAACTAACGTTTTTACATAGGGATTAAGCATTTAGAACGAAATCTAATGTAGGAAAATGGTACTTTACTCTTGACCGGTACGTTGGGACTTTGAAAATATTCGGGCGTTCCAATCGCTCGTCTGTTGCATCATAGCGCGTCTCGGCGCAATCGACCGATTCGCTCGACCCATTATTTTCGATTTACGGCTAAAATAAATTTGTCTCATTTTATTCAATAACATATTCTTGCTTAGATAACTTTTTTACATAGGGATTAAGCATTTAGAACGATATAATGTTTAAAATAAGGGCACTTTACTCTTGACATTTTACGGTTTTTTCAATTTTCTGAAAAATCCTATCATTAGATTTTTTTAAAAATACGATAATCTTGCATAACTAACGTTTCTACATAGGGATTAAGCATTTAGAACGAAATCTAATGTCAGAAAATGGCACTTTACTCTTGACATTTTTCGGTTTTTTCAATTTTCTGGAAAATCCTATCATTAGATTTTTTTAAAAATACGATATTCTTGCTTAACTAACGTTTTTACATAGGGATTAAGTATTTAGAACGAAATCTAATGTAGGAAAATGGTACTTTACTCTTGATCGGTACGTTGGGACTTTGAAAATATTCGGGCGTACGCGGCGCGCTCGGCGCTTCGAACAGCTCCGGTGTCCCCATTATTTTCGATTTACGGCTAAAATAAATTTTTCTAATTTTTTTCAATAACATATTCCTGCTAAAATAACTGTTTTACATAGGGATTAAGCATTTAGAACGATACATTGTTTAAAATAAGGGCACTTTACTCTTGATATTTTACGGTTTTTTCAATTTTCTGAAAAATCCTATCATTAGATTTTTTTAAAAATACGATATTCTTGCTTAACTAACGTTTTTACATAGGGATTAAGCATTTAGAACGAAATCTAATGTCAGAAAATGGCACTTTACTCTTGACATTTTTCGGTTTTTTCAATTTTCTGGGAAATCCTATCATTAGATTTTTTTAAAAATACGATATTCTTGCTTAACTAACGTTTTTACATAGGGATTAAGCATTTAGAACGAAATCTAATGTAGGAAAATGGTACTTTACTCTTGATCGGTACGTTGGGACTTAGAAAATATTCGGCCGTACGCGGCGCGTCTCGGCGCTTCGAACAGCTCCGGTGTCCCCATTATTTTCGATTTACGGCTAAAATAAATTTTTCTAATTTTTTTCAATAACATATTCTTGCTTAAATAACTTTTTTACATAGGGATTAAGCATTTAGAACGATACATTGTTTAAAATAATGGCACTTTACTCTTGACATTTTACGGTTTTTTCAATTTTCTGAAAAATCCTATCATTAGATTTTTTTAAAAATACGATATTCTTGCTTAACTAACGTTTCTACATAGGGATTAAGCATTTAGAACGAAATCTAATGTCAGAAAATGGCACTTTACTCTTGACATTTTTCGGTTTTTTCAATTTTCTGGAAAATCCTATCATTAGATTTTTTTAAAAATACGATATTCTTGCTTAACTAACGTTTTTACATAGGGATTAAGCATTTAGAACGAAATCTAATGTAGGAAAATGGTACTTTACTCTTGATCGGTACGTTGGGACTTAGAAAATATTCGGCCGTACGCGGCGCGTCTCGGCGCTTCGAACAGCTCCGGTGTCCCCATTATTTTCGATTTACGGCTAAAATAAATTTTTCTAATTTTTTTCAATAACATATTCTTGCTTAAATAACTTTTTTACATAGGGATTAAGCATTTAGAACGATACATTGTTTAAAATAATGGCACTTTACTCTTGACATTTTACGGTTTTTTCAATTTTCTGAAAAATCCTATCATTAGATTTTTTTAAAAATACGATATTCTTGCTTAACTAACGTTTCTACATAGGGATTAAGCATTTAGAACGAAATCTAATGTCAGAAAATGGCACTTTACTCTTGACATTTTTCGGTTTTTTCAATTTTCTGGAAAATCCTATCATTAGATTTTTTTAAAAATACGATACTCTTGCTTAACTAACGTTTTTACATAGGGATTAAGCATTTAGAACGAAATCTAATGTAGGAAAATGGTACTTTACTCTTGACCGGTACGTTGGGACTTTGAAAATATTCGGGCGTTCCAATCGCTCGTCTGTTGCATCATAGCGCGTCTCGGCGCAATCGACCGATTCGCTCGACCCATTATTTTCGATTTACGGCTAAAATAAATTTTTCTCGTTTTATTCAATAACATATTCTTGCTTAGATAACTTTTTTACATAGGGATTAAGCATTTAGAACGATATAATGTTTAAAATAAGGGCACTTTACTCTTGACATTTTACGGTTTTTTCAATTTTCTGAAAAATCCTATCATTAGATTTTTTTAAAAATACGATAATCTTGCATAACTAACGTTTCTACATAGGGATTAAGCATTTAGAACGAAATCTAATGTCAGAAAATGGCACTTTACTCTTGACATTTTTCGGTTTTTTCAATTTTCTGGAAAATCCTATCATTAGATTTTTTTAAAAATACGATATTCTTGCTTAACTAACGTTTTTACATAGGGATTAAGTATTTAGAACGAAATCTAATGTAGGAAAATGGTACTTTACTCTTGATCGGTACGTTGGGACTTTGAAAATATTCGGGCGTACGCGGCGCGCTCGGCGCTTCGAACAGCTCCGGTGTCCCCATTATTTTCGATTTACGGCTAAAATAAATTTTTCTAATTTTTTTCAATAACATATTCCTGCTAAAATAACTGTTTTACATAGGGATTAAGCATTTAGAACGATACATTGTTTAAAATAAGGGCACTTTACTCTTGATATTTTACGGTTTTTTCAATTTTCTGAAAAATCCTATCATTAGATTTTTTTAAAAATACGATATTCTTGCTTAACTAACGTTTCTACATAGGGATTAAGCATTTAGAACGAAATCTAATGTCAGAAAATGGCACTTTACTCTTGACATTTTTCGGTTTTTTCAATTTTCTGGGAAATCCTATCATTAGATTTTTTTAAAAATACGATATTCTTGCTTAACTAACGTTTTTACATAGGGATTAAGCATTTAGAACGAAATCTAATGTAGGAAAATGGTACTTTACTCTTGATCGGTACGTTGGGACTTTGAAAATATTCGGGCGTTCCAATCGCTCGTCTGTTGCATCATAGCGCGTCTCGGCGCAATCGACCGATTCGCTCGATCCATTATTTTCGATTTACGGCTAAAATAAATTTTTCTAATTTTTTTCAATAACATATTCCTGCTAAAATAACTTTTTTACATAGGGATTAAGCATTTAGAACGATACATTGTTTAAAATAAGGGCACTTTACTCTTGACATTTTACGGTTTTTTCAATTTTCTGAAAAATCCTATCATTAGATTTTTTTAAAAATACGATATTCTTGCTTAACTAACGTTTCTACATAGGGATTAAGCATTTAGAACGAAATCTAATGTCAGAAAATGGCACTTTACTCTTGACATTTTTCGGTTTTTTCAATTTTCTGGGAAATCCTATCATTAGATTTTTTTAAAAATACGATATTCTTGCTTAACTAACGTTTTTACATAGGGATTAAGCATTTAGAACGAAATCTAATGTAGGAAAATGGTACTTTACTCTTGATCGGTACGTTGGCACTTAGAAAATATTCGGGCGTTCCAATCGCTCGTCTGTTGCATCATAGCGCGTCTCGGCGCAATCGACCGATTCGCTCGATCCATTATTTTCGATTTACGGCTAAAATAAATTTTTCTCATTTTATTCAATAACATATTCCTGCTAAAATAACTTTTTTACATAGGGATTAAGCATTTAGAACGATACATTGTTTAAAATAAGGGCACTTTACTCTTGACATTTTACGGTTTTTTCAATTTTCTGAAAAATCCTATCATTAGATTTTTTTAAAAATACGATATTCTTGCTTAGCTAACGTTTCTACATAGGGATTAAGCATTTAGAACGAAATCTAATGTCAGAAAATGGCACTTTACTCTTGACATTTTTCGGTTTTTTCAATTTTCTGGAAAATCCTATCATTAGATTTTTTTAAAAATACGATATTCTTGCTTAACTAACGTTTTTACATAGGGATTAAGCATTTAGAACGAAATCTAATGTAGGAAAATGGTACTTTACTCTTGATCGGTACGTTGGGACTTTGAAAATATTCGGGCGTTCCAATCGCTCGTCTGTTGCATCATAGCGCGTCTCGGCGCAATCGACCGATTCGCTCGATCCATTATTTTCGATTTACGGCTAAAATAAATTTTTCTCATTTTATTCAATAACATATTCTTGCTTAAATAACTTTTTTACATAGGGATTAAGCATTTAGAACGATACATTGTTTAAAATAAGGGCACTTTACTCTTGACATTTTACGGTTTTTTCAATTTTCTGAAAAATCCTATCATTAGATTTTTTTAAGAATACGATATTCTTGCTTAACTAACGTTTCTACATAGGGATTAAGCATTTAGAACGAAATCTAATGTCAGAAAATGGCACTTTACTCTTGACATTTTTCGGTTTTTTCAATTTTCTGGAAAATCCTATCATTAGATTTTTTTAAAAATACGATATTCTTGCTTAACTAACGTTTTTACATAGGGATTAAGTATTTAGAACGAAATCTAATGTAGGAAAATGGTACTTTACTCTTGATCGGTACGTTGGGACTTTGAAAATATTCGGGCGTACGCGGCGCGCTCGGCGCTTCGAACAGCTCCGGTGTCCCCATTATTTTCGATTTACGGCTAAAATAAATTTTTCTAATTTTTTTCAATAACATATTCCTGCTAAAATAACTTTTTTACATAGGGATTAAGCATTTAGAACGATACATTGTTTAAAATAAGGGCACTTTACTCTTGACATTTTACGGTTTTTTCAATTTTCTGAAAAATCCTATCATTAGATTTTTTTAAAAATACGATATTCTTGCTTAACTAACGTTTCTACATAGGGATTAAGCATTTAGAACGAAATCTAATGTCAGAAAATGGC